>NC_054378.1:101497216-101799716 GCF_017654675.1 Xenopus laevis
CATGGAGAACATATAAACTCCTTGAAGACAGTGTCCTGGTTGGAATGAGAGCTACAAGCTCAGTGCTGCAAAGTAACAATGCTAACCACTGTGCCCGCATGCTGCCTTAAAGATCTCAATAATTGAATGTTTCTTTGTGATTTAGTGATGTATTGTAAGGTAAAGGAGTACTATAATGGCCCAAACACCATTCCCTGTCATTTTCATATGCTAAACAATGGGAACAACTCTGCATGACTCCATCAGGTGCACCATACAACTAGCAAGTTAACATACATTTTACATTTAATATCTGGGAATATGATATGCTAATTTATCATATAATTTTCTTGGAACTAAGTATTGACACTTCTTTGTTTTGTCTCTATGCTATTTTTATTTCCTTTTCATAAATACTTTACTGTAATGTACATAATATGGCACATTTACAAAGCACAAAATCATGCTCAAGTTAGTATTAACAATAGAACCTATTGGTAAATGCATGTACAAGTCTTCTGGACACAAGGGAGCACTGGAATTCACACTTGCCTTAAGGTTGTTGCATCTTCACACACAACACACTTTCTGGCACTAACACATGTGTACACACAGACAGAAAAAACAGTGCCACTCAATTTTGGTTGATTATTACATGGGTATTACTAGAAAGACATTTGATTGTGATTAAAATACGCAGCAATTTACTGTATGGGGCAGATTTATTAATGGTCGAATAGTACATTTTAATTCTCTAATAATTCCCAGTGCCAAAATTCCCACATTGGAATTGTAATCCCCTTATTCAAATGTAAATTTGAACGTGAGATTTATTACACTTCAACCATGGAAACAGTGAAATTCGAATATTCGCCACCTAAAACCTGCCGAGTTCATGTAGAAGTCAATGGCAGAGGTCTATCGAGCCACTTGGAGATGTTAATGACCTTCGTGACATTCAAGTTTTCTATTGGAGGAAAACTCAATTCATATGATTCGGATACGATTTGAATTTTCGGCTCGGGACTATTCGATCGAATATTAGATGTTCAAATGTTTTCTTCAATAACCTCCCAGCCAAATTGTGAGTATATTCGAATTTATTAAAGTAAACAAAAAATTCACATAAATACGACCTTTGATAAATGGGCTCCTATGTGTGTATTTGCACCTTACACACATGTTTGTAAATGAGCCCTAAGAGAAGTTTAATTATCCCGTTCTATATTTTGTTTGGGCCATTTGCAATCCAAAACTATGATATGTAAATACATTGTTGGTTCCTTGTAACCCAATGACTGTCACCAATATATCTAATGCAACTCTCTTATCCATGGACCTCCTTAGTACTGAGGTTACTGCTGCACGAATTACATTTTCTGTTCGCATACTGGGTGAGGAACACATACCGGTAGGCATTCTGTGGAGAACTTGGGTTCACAAGTACACAGTCCAATGACTTAGCAGTTCTGTTTCTGTACAATAGCATTCTTCCATCTTCTTGAAGGCAGGAGCTACTCCCATATTCTGACAGTGGTACTTCACGTACCTTGTATGGGTTTGAGAAAAGGTTGGTAACTGCACTCACAGTGTTGAAGATTCGTCCAAAGAGGTCCATACTAGACAGCCCTATGTATGGAGACAAATAATGTAATTTTAATTAATCGTTTGCTTTTTCCTGATCATTTTATATTACCTATTCTCTGTCCAGGTGAAGGGCCACTGTACCTTCATGTTGAATATTTCTAACAAAAATAATAGGGATTCACCAAATCCATTATTTTGGGATTCGGAGTAATACCGAACAGAATCCTAATCTGCATATGCAAATCAGGGTCAGGAATGGTTGAAGAGAACCATGGACAAAAACATTTTTACTTCCTTGATTGTATTATGAAAAGTCACGTGATTTTAAGCATTCGGATTTGTTTTGGTGTCAAAATGGTGAAACACATTTGCCATTTAGCCCATTTTAAGTTAAATGGGGCAAAAATGTGCAAAAGACATTTAGGAATAGAAAGACTTGTATAAAAAAATAAAGGTGTCATATCTGTCTGCTGTCATGGTCATTTATTGTCACATATATGGTGAATAGAGTACAGTACAGTGGAGAGCTGCTAAACAAAAAGTGAATTCATTAAAAAAACACAATAAATGAAGACCTACTGCAAATGGTCTCAGAATATCACAGTTAGCATCATACTAAAAGTTAATTTAAAGTAGAACTACCCTTTTAAGTGCTAGATCAAAGTTGAGAGCTAGGAAGAGTGGCAATCATTGGCGTAACTACATTTTACTGGGCCCCACAGCAAATTAATTTTAGGGCCCTCCAAATATCCAGAGGTTGACCTTTTTACCAATATATGTTGAAATTGCTCACTAAATAGGGCCTTGTGGGCCCCTATACCTCGAGGGCCCCCTGCAGCTGCAGGGTCTGCTTCCTCTGTGGTTACGCCCTAGTATCAATGTTAAGCACAAATTTAATCTAATTTAAGATTTAAGCACAAACCTGCAGTGAACATAAGCAACTTCCTTAACTAGTGTGAAGTCCTCCCCCAATTTAGCATATTGAGCTTTCCTTCCCCTTCCAATAGGAAGTTAGTCAAAGGTGTCTATTGCAGTAGATAGGTCTAGACTCAGTATACTGTATAGATCTAGGCTCAGTATACTATAGGGGCAGAGCTTCACACTAGAAAAGGAAGTGACTGATTTCCACTGTAGGTTTTACCTTCTTAGAAAGGACATCAGATTCAATGTTGGGAGAGGGGTGTGCCATTTTGAGGGCTGCTGAGAGTCATTACTAATAAATAAAGTGACTCCCTTATCCTTTAAAGGGGTTGTTCACCTTCAAAAACACTTTTTTCAATTCAGTTGTTTTTAGATTGCTCCCCAGAAATAAAGACTTTTTTCAATTACCTTCCATTATTTATTTTTTACTGTTTTTCCAAAATTTAAGTTTATAGTTGAATGTTCCTGTTTGAGTCTGACAGCTCAGTAATTCAGGTGCACTCTAAACAGTTACAATTTTGCAACATTTAGTTGATACATTTCTCAGCAGTATCTCTGGAGTATTAGCAACTATTTTATCAATTCGAACAGCTGCCTGTAATGAAACCCAGAGATTCTGCTGGGCAGGGACAAAGATAAGAAATGTATCAACTAAATGTATCCATTTAGAACAGTTTACAGCAGGGGTGTCCAACCTTTTGGCTTCTCTGGGCCACATTGGAAAAAAAAATTGTCTGGGGCCACAAATGAAATACACAAACACTTTTGATTTGTAAAATTAAACAAAATACACAGAAAAGAACTACAATATTTTGGAGTTGGATACCAGATCGAGCTATACACTGGAGTATGGGACACCTGGATATTAAACAGACTTATTATTATATTATTATAACTAACTGGGCAATGGGCAGCGTTCCCCATCCTCCCTACTACATAGGTCACCACATTGTTAAAACCTGGCATAGTAAGCTTGTTCCTAACAAGACGACAGACTAGAGTGGTTAATGTTTCTGGACTTAGAGAGCACAAAGTGTTATTTCACTCTCGTTTTCTCTGTATTTCCATACATGTATTTCTTAATTTCTTTCTTCTTTTCCCTTCTCTTCCTTTTCTCTCTTCTTCAAGCTGGGCCGCATTCATATCCATTTTGTACATCAAATTTTGTATTATAATAAATAAAGTACCCCTTGTTGGAAAATATGAGGATATTAGAAGTAACCTCGGAATTCCATGACCTGTATAAAAGGCCTTCGGCCTCATGTTTTTATATGGCCATGAAACTCCTTGGTAACTTATAATATCCTTATAATTTACAAAAGGGTGTACTTTACTCACTATATAATGGAGTCTATGGGAGATGGCCTTTCTGTAATTCAGAGCTTTAGGGATAATGGGTTTCTGGATAACAGATCCTATACTGTACATTAAACTGTACATTAAATTCTGCATCTCCATTCTACTTTGAGCAACATTTTTGAGCAACTTAAAGGAAGTTTCTGAACCCCGATTATTCTTGAAGGCTTTGTAGCATCCATTGGGGGATGATGATCATATCAAAAAATATATCATGGGTATTTCTTGGTAACCCAGGTAACCGACTGTGCTGCATTTTAAGGATTAGCAGGCTCCCCCTTCAGTTAATGCAGGATGTCCCCGAAGAGGAAGACCCGAAGCCGTCACCATCACCAAGAACAAAGAAGATTGCGCACTAAATGTTACAGCAATTACTTAATTTGTCAACTATTTCTGAATGAGAGGAAGTTGGTGTGGAGAAACAATGCCCTTTACTGTACAGCAGCCCTTTCCATGCAGAATATTCCTCTGCCCTCATGCCTGTGTATAGGGATCATTGATGGATAAGGGTTGTAATTCCCTGACTACACCTGTCACTTCCTTTCATTGGCATCTAAGGGAAAGCTCAGATGTGGCAGTGAGAGGCAGCCATCCACTCAAACACCAAAGTGCCTGTTTGTGGGCAGAGGTTTGTCACTCAAATAGACAGCACCTTTCCCATAGAATAAAGCATTAGCACAAGCAACACTCTCTAGACCCTCCTAATCCCCTGCATTGCGCAAAATCAAACCCTGCCATATCCTCACAACAGCCAAATGCCAAGAAAATAAACAAAGGAATTAGTCAGTGTGCAGTGTCCATTAACCAACCCAACAACATGGCTGCGTTCATGCCCTCTTCTGAATATGAAGTGCAGAAGGGTTGCCACGTCTAATTTTGAAAACCAGCCAAAGTCAGCTACAAAACCAGGCAAAAACTAGCCAAGAGGCACTTCAAAAGTAGCCCAGAAATTAGGGATGCACCGAATCCACTATTTTGGATTCAGCCGAACCCCCGAATCCTTCGGGAAAGATTTGGCCGAATACCGAACCAAATTCTTATTTGCATATGCAAATTAGGGGTGGGAAGGGGGAAACATATTTTACTTCCTTGTCTTGTGATAAAAAGTAGTGTGATTTCCGTCCCCACCCCTAATTTGCATATGCAAATTAGTATTTGGATTTGGTTCGGCCGGGCAGAAGGATATGCCCGAATCCTGCTGAAAAAGGCCAAATCCTGGATTCGGTGCATCCCTACCAAAAATTCTAAAGAAATTAATGAAATTTTGTGAAAATACGCCTTTTTTAATTTTTCACTGTTTAACAAATGTTCCCATGAAGCAGAATGGGACAGATTCGCCCGTCACCAGGGACATAACTACAGGGGGGGGGCCCAGGAGGTATAGGTGAGACCCTAATACATATACAATTTCAATAAATATTGGTAAAACAGGTCAACCTCTACACATTTTGGTGGCCAGCTGATTTTTGCCCCAAAATTGTCTGAAATTGAGGAAAGTCACCGGAAAGAGGGACGGGAGACAGAACCCAAATCTGGTAATGCCTGTCTTCTACACAAGTCAGTCCCATTGCATGCTGGGTAGTATAGCCTTAAAGGAGAATTCAACCTGTGGGCAAAAAACCCGGTACCCCCCACCAGGGCCGCCATTAGAAATCACGGGGCCCCGTACAACAAAATTTTTGGGGCCCCCTGGGCCCCGCCCACACTGACGACCAAGCTCCGCCCCATATCCCGCCCACATCGCAGTTAAAAGACCACACAGACATCAGCGCTAAAAAAGTAACCCCCCCCCACACAAGTTGTAAAAAGCTATTGATGGTCAGGGCCCCCTTATAAAAAAAATTGGGGCCCCAAAAAAAAAAAAATTAAAAAATTTTTTTTTTTAAAAACATTGGTGGCAGGGGCCCCCTGTTAAAAAAAACTTGGGGCCCCAACAAAAAAAAATGTAAAAAAAACTAAAAAATAAACAAACATTGGTGGCAGGGGCCCCCTTCTAAGTTAAAAACAAATTGGGGCCCCAAAAAAAAATTTGAAAAAAAATTAATTTTTTTTTGAAAAAAAAAAAAAACATTGGCGGCAGGGGCCCCCTTATAAGTTAAAAACAAATTGGGGCCCCAAAAAAAATTTGAAAAAAAATTAATTTTTTTTTGAAAAAAAAAAAAAACATTGGCGGCAGGGGCCCCCTTATAAGTTAAAAACAAATTGGGGCCCCAAAAAAAAAATTTTTTGAAAAAAAAATTTTTTTGAAAAAAAAAAAATGGTGGCAGGGGCCCCCTTACAAGTTAAAAAAATTTGGGGCCACCAAAAAGAAAATTAATTTTTTTTTTAAAAAAAACCCCCAAAAAAAAACAATGGTGGCAAGGGGCCCCTTACGAGTTAAAAAAAAAATTGGGGCCCCAAAAACAAAAGTTTTAAAAAAAAGATTGGTGGCAGGGGCCTATAGAATATTAAAATAATACATTGGTGGCCAGGGGATTAAAAAAAAAAAAAAAACACAAACTGGTGTTCAGTAGAATTGAACTCATGGCTTCAGTACTTCGCCTCCTTTCGTGACTTCGGGTCTTTTCACCGCTTCAGGACTTCGGCTTCGGCTGTTTTCGTGACTTCGGGTCTTTGCGCTGCTTCAGGACTTCGGCTTCGGCTGTTTTCGTGACTTCGGGTCTTTTCGGCGCTTCGTGACTTCGGCTTTTTCCGTGACTTCGGGTCTTTTCGTCGCATCGGCTTCGGCTTTTCGGCACTTCCGCATTCGGCACTGAAGAGGCAAGACGTACGGCTCGGGCGCTCGTAAGGGGGGCCCGGATCTTCAAAAAAATGCAGCGCTGCGGGCCCCCCTTCATGCCCGGGCCCGGTACGCTTGTCCCCCCTGTCCCCCCCTGATGGCGGCCCTGCCCCCCACCCCATGTAGACCCTCCTCCCCCCAGGCTAACTACCCCCGGAGAAATGCCCTATACTCCATACTTACCCCTCGTCGCAGATTTTTACAGTGAAGTTCCACGCATCCATCTTAGCATTCTCTGTAAGCTGACTGAGGGATCGGTATTTCTGCGCATGCGCAGTTGGAGCAGTTTGCGACAACTGCGCATGCGAGGAATTACACGGAAATTGTCAGCTTAACAAGGACACGGAAGATGGATGCGTGGAACTTCACTGGAAGAATCTGTGACGAGGGGTAAGTATGCAGCATTTCTCCGGGGGTGGGGGGGTAGTTAGCCTGGGGGGAGGAGGGAGGGAGGGGGGTATGGGTTTTTTGCCCACAGGTTGAATTCTCCTTTAAACAAAAAAACTACCCAGCATGCATTGGGAGATGCAGGCTTGGCACATTAGGGCAAGAAACAACTTCGGCTGGTTTCTAAATTACAAACCAGCCAAAGGCCCAAAAAGTAGCCCGAATCCATACCTTGGCTAATTTGACTTTCAAAACCCGCCTGGGCTTTAAAATAGTAGCCCAGGTTGGTTGGAAACCCACCAACCCTGAACCACAGTCATGTACACTGCCAAAACATGCCCTAACCAGACTGGGATTTGTGGAAAGACCACCTAGGCCTGGGCCTAGGGCGGCAGGACTTTAGGGGGCGGCATGCAGTCGAACCACACCCACATTAGTTCAAAAACACTGAGGATGTGCTGGAGATACATAATGTTTTAAATTTCCTGTGCACCAATCCCCATTGCTCCAGTCCAGATCAGTGTTGGACTGGCCCACAGGGATACCAGGAAAACTCTGGTGGGCCCAGGTGTTAGTGGGCCCTTGTGCTGCTAAACTTTTGAAGATAAAGAAGCAGGGCTGACCGGCACTCAAACGGATCCACAAGACCAAAGATGCTCAGTAAAATGATTAAAAATAAAGCTTCATCTCCATCCACCCTACGCGTTTCACACACTTCAGGGTGCATGACTAAGCACCCTGAAGGGTGTGAACGCGTAGGGTGGATGGAGATAAAGCTTTATTTTTAATTTTTCTACCAATAAATTTATCTTTTAACTGAGCATCTTTGGTCTTGTGGATCCGTTTGAGTGCCGGTCAGCCCTGCTTCTTTATCTTCTGCTGTACCGCTCCCCGAAGCTGGGGGTCTGGGGCTGGTGCACCCGGACCACTTTCACTGTTTGGCGAGTAACCTTACAATAAATTCTGGAGCACCTTGTCGTCCTCTAACCATTTGAACTGCTAAACTTTTGGACTATTTCATGGCCATTCCCTATTTCTATGAGAACAAAGAGGATAAATAGATGGAATAATAGATTATAGTATGTAAATAAAACAGACTAGGAGAATAGAGGTTGAGTAATTAGAGGAAGAATAATAGTACTGAGAGTGGCCCCCTGGTCTAAGAGTGGGCTGCTGTTGTCTCAGTCCGACACTGGTCCTCCAGATGATGAACGTTTATACGAATAAAGGGGAGAGGACAGGGGCGACGAACGGCAGTGGGTCTAGGGGCGGCCATTATATAAATCCAGCCCTGGCCCTGACTCAGACAACCCCAATGCCCCTCTTCCCCCAATTGAAAGCAGCAGTTAGGTTGGCGATTGCGCAGGTCACCTGTGGAGCTGAAGTGTAGGAGGGCAGCTGGGCGGGGCTTCTCATGCACTTGGCTTCCGCTGGGAAATCAGGTGCTAGGCCTCCGGCCAGTGTGGGCGTTTCACAGTCACAAACGCTATAGCGCTGACAATCTAGTCCGCTCCCCAATTCATCCTACGTCGCCTGCGGCTGAAACCATAACTGTAAAGCCTGAATAGGACCGGCACGCACTAGGCACTCACTGCTGACACTTTGGCCCCGCCTCTTTCCTTCCTCAATAGGACACTGAGGCGAGGGGCGGGTCCGCCTGCGCTGCCTATTGGCTTGTAGAGTGGAAAGGGGCAGGTCCTAATTAGGGGTTGGGTATATGGCGCCCAGTAATCACAATTAATGTCTGGAGCCAACAGCGGAGCTGCTGCCACCACCAAGTCTGCGCCCGCATTGACAATGCTTTCATAATAACTATAAAGCCTGGCAGGACTGGAGCGGCGCCACGGCCATTTACTATTTCAAGTACGCGGCCCCTTTGGCGTTTGCTAGAAAACACAACCTGCTGCTACCAGTCCGGGGCCTGGTAAACCGAGTTTAGCAGCCGAATGACATCATCGCACTTGTCATGTGACAGCGGCTGCCCCTCCTCCAGGGGGATGACGTCAGTGCATGACTGTGTTTTTATGAATGAAAGGAATCTGTGAGTGAGTAATTCCAGGAAACGGTAACATTACAACTCAGCAGATCTGAGCGCTCCCTCCTGCAGGCTGCGACCCCCCGACTCCGTGTCTCTCCGCGCGGCAGCAGAGCAGGTAATGGAGCTTCCCATGTTTATTGAGCCTGGAAAGGGAGCTGACCTTTCCTCTAGTCAACAGACGGGCAGCCGTGGCTGAGGATCGGCCGATAACAAGCTCGCGTGTTTACTGGGTGGCAACAAGGAAGCAGCCTCCTTTGTATCATGGCGTGGCCGCAGCAGAGTCCTCGGCGATCGCGCAGGAACTGGTCGCTTCCCTCGCCGCGTCTGATCGTCCCCCGTCCTGTCTTTCAGCATTTATACGAGAGAAGCGCTAAACTCTCCTTCACAGTGGGGCTTTGTACACATTGTGCTTTGTTTCCTGTGTGTTTTGGTGTAAAACACTGGCGCCCCTCGCTCTCCAGCAGTTTCTGGATTCCAGCGTGCCACGTGCTGCAGGGGATGCTGGGAGCTGTAGTTCGGCCAAAGCTAATGCTGCTTAAATAGATCAACTGAATGTGACAGTTGTGTTTGTGCCAGTGGGGGCGGATAGGACATCTGCCTGTATGAAATAGGTTAGGCCTCAGCCAGAGACATAACCTGTGTGTGTGGTATTTGTTTACAAACAATCCTGCTGGAAACCCCCACAGGTGGCAGTAAATAGTTTACTGGGCTAAAGAGTTTATAATCCAACAGGAGGTTGAGAATTGCCGGCAGAGACCACCTATAGGGGCGAATGGCTAGTGAAGTCGGCCTGTGCACTTGCTGTGTCCAGTATGGAGAAGAGAGAGGAGGGTTTCTTGGCTTCTACATTGTTTGTTCCTCGCTGATCGTTCCCAGATGAAGTCATATTGTTGCTTCTCTTCCGGAGGCCGGAGCTCTGTGTCTGTGTGTAACATTCCTTACGTAACATTCCTGTTTTTCCCCTTGGAGTTGCTCTGAGTGCGACTGACATAAAGGGGGCGTGAGTGTGTGAGCAGATCCTCTCATTTCAGAACCTGATGCTGTTTATGTCTGCGCCATACTGTATGTCAGTGAATGTAGTTAGACCTGTATTAAACCGAAACTTGTTATTCCCTGGGCCTCTATGGATCATGTGTTATCAGGAGCTCTCTGTGTTGCATAACAAGCAGCCGTGCCTGGGCTTGTACCCATCATCACTCAGAAAGTTCCATTAGATATTGATAAGGATCCCAGCAGAACCTTCTCTTCTGAAGCTAAGATTTCATTTAAGTATAGGATAGTATTACTGTGTATATATACTGTGCCCTTTGTATTTGCAGCCTGATGATTCTGGCTGATGGGCCTGATCTGGATGCCTAGTGGGCAGAGTAGTGGTGGCCATACACGGGCAGATAAAGCTGCCGATATCGGTCGTTTGGACCAATTTGACAGATTATCTGCCCGTGTATGGGGGCTTCCGACGGGTCTTCCCGATCGATATCTGGCCACGAAATCGATCGGGAAGGTTGGATTTTTACCCGACCGACCCGTCTGTGCCGCTTGGCGCATCGTAATTTGTTCGTTCAGCCATACACCCGAACGTTCGAATTACCCCCAATATAGCCATGCAGTTTAGTGGCATATAGGGGAAAGATCCACTCGTTTGTCGGTGTCGCCAAACGAGCGGATCTTGGAGTCTATGGCCACCTTAAGGGTCGGAAAAGCTGGCAATTAAGGTGGCCATACATGGGCCGATAAAAGCTGCCAACAGACCGTGTCGGCAGCTTATTGGCCCGTGTATGGGGCCCAACGACGGGCTTCACCGATCAAGATCTGGCCGAAAGTCGGCCAGATCTCGATCGGATGGGACAGAAAATCCCGTCGGATCGCGGCCGCATCTATTCGTTGATGCGGTCCCGCGATCCGACCGCCCGTTTGGGCATCGTTAGGATCCGATCGTTGGGCCCTAGGGCCCACGATCGGATCAGCCCGATATTGCCCACCTCAAGGTGGGCATATCGGAGGGAGATCCGCTCGTTTGGCGACATCGCCAAACGAGCGGATCTCTCCATGTATGGCCACCTTTAGTGAAGCTTGGAAAGCAGTCGTTATAACTGACTGCAAAGAGAATTCTTTATCTTTTTGCATCTTCACTTCATTATGTGATAGACTGGGGGGTAATAAGGCAGAGAGAGAGAGAGAAGCTCTGTTTGGGGGGGGTGGAACGACAAGCTAATTTGTCAGGATTCTGGGAGGTGTAGTTTAGCAACAGTCATTCCCATCTATAATTTAATTAACTTTTATCATTTGTAGGTGAGAGATTGCCTCGTGTTGGAGAGAAATTTACCAGTAATAATAAGCAATGATTTTTTTAGACGAGTGATCCCCCAACCAGTAGCACGAGAGCAACATGTTGCTCACAAACCCTTGGCTGTTGCTCCCAGTTGCTTCAAAGCTTATTTTTAAATTCCAGGCTTGGAGGCAAGTTTTGCTTTCATAAAAACCAGTTGCAATGCAAAACAGACCTCCTGTAAGCTGACTGTCCATATAGGGGCTATCAAACAGCCCTAATTTGACATCCCCATGGACTTTTTCTTGCTTGTGTTGCTCCCCAACTCTTTTTTTTATATTTAAATGTGGCTCACGAGTAAAAAAGGTTGGGGACCCCTGTTTTAGATCAATAGTCAGCCGTCAACCTAATAGAAACCAGTTATCTTTGTGTGTCTGCATATGGCTGTGTATCAGATCATCACCTGACAAATGGCAGCATCCAAACACGGGCTCCCCGCATTCCTTGTGGTTAAATTTTAAACTTTTATGTTGTTCATGATCTGTCCTTAGAATACATTGCTGGAGGTAATCCTGTTACCAAATGCAAATGTAAATTCCACTGCCTTGTTATTGCTACAAAGTCTAGAGCCCTTTTTCGTCTCTGTGGGTCCCTGGGTACTGCCGGACTACAACTTTCATGATTCTATTTTGAGGAATGCTGGGAGATATAGTCCAGGAACATTAGGAGACCAAAGTTTAGGAAACTGGTGTTTATCAGAATTTATAAAGCAGGTGTGATTTAGAATAGTAACCCTTCAGCAACCAGTCAGCAGTTTGTTCTGATCTCCTGCTGCAGTTAAAGTTACATTTGATTGGGTGCAATTGGTCACTACTCCTGAGTAAAATATGCCTGCTATGTGAATTCTGACCTTGCAGAAGGTCTTGTTTGAATCCAGGGCTGGCTGGGTATGTGGAACAGTCAGGATATTTCATGTACAGTTTGTAGACACAGTGCTGTGTGATTTATTATTTCTAGTTTATATTAAGGTCATCCCCATAACATATGTCTATGTAAGTGAAGTAAGTCTCCAGATATGTACTGAATATGTCATACACCCGAGCTCCACTACATGGGACAGAAACGTGTGCTCTATAATCCTGTCCTGAAAATACACTGTAAAAAGGTCACTGACAAGTGTTTGGTCACGTCACTGCATGGTAACTCGGACCTGATCTAATCTATAAAGGGAACGGGATTCCTATTTTCCTATGTACAATGTTTCCTTGTTGCACATTGAGCATAGCTATCTAATATTTTGGTTTGCGGCTTGTTAAGATAATGCAGAAAAGTTGGAAGAATGACAGGTTATTGGGGCTGATTCACTAACGCAGGGGCTAAACTGCAGCATTAACACATAGCAACCATTCATTTTGATCTGTCTGCTTAGTGTTAGGAAAATGGTTTATATGGGAAATTGCACTGGCACAGCGTATCACTTATTTGAGTAAATCAGCCCCTTTGTGGCCTTACACATGGAAGGAGTAATTCTTTTGTTACCTTTGCTTGGAGAGATGGCCCGGAATGGGCCAATGCACCAAACACTTACTTGGAGGGGATCTTTAAAAGCACTGGGCATATTTGCACCTGGGCAGTAACCCATGGCAAGCAATCAGATGTTTACTTTCACTTTTCTACTTGTAGTTGAAAAGCAAATCACTCGTTACTTGCTATGGGTTCCTGCCCAGGTGCAGATTTGCCCAGTATTATAAATGAGCCCCCAAGGTGTATCATCATCAGACTGATGATTGTGATCTCTGGAAAAGTCAAAACTGACTGTGTTCAAAACTGAATTGTGGTACATTTCCAGACGCATTAGGGTCAAGATCAGCCAGACCAGGCTTTCTGCCCTTACCTTTCTATAGAGGGAATTTCCCACAGATTCTTCGTTTCTAGTAGAGTTAGCTTTATTTATAAAACATACAAGGTAGTCATGATTTTTGAAGGCGTATGGCACATCTTTCCACTGCAGTGCTCTCTAGGGCAATTCTAGCAGTCAATACACCCCACCTGCCATGCCTTCTATTTCTATGGATTAACACTCTGCTTATTAGTGCTAACAGGTGGCGCGATTTGGAAAGTCCACTGAGGCTGCCGGAGTGGTGGTCACTCTCTGTTCTAGCCAGCATTTACTATAGGTTTGTGTATAGTGACAGTTGCCAGGTGGGTTATTGCTCCCTGAAGGAACTGCTGTTGTCAATTCACCTGGTTTGCCACAGGCGCAAGGGTCAAGCTATTATGTGGCAACACTTTTCTAACAATGGAGGTTTCACGTAAACATTTGAATTTTGAACATAAAATTCTGACTGACTACAAATGGGCTTTAGCGCTGACATGCAAAAAGTAATTACAATAGGTGCCACTCCTAAAATGGCTTGAAACACACCTAATGTGTGATAGGAACCTTGTACTGTGCACTTGGGTTCCCCAGAAGGACAGGACACCCATTATTATTTTCTCTGATTATGCAGCACCAGCACAGAACAAAGTGCTTTAGACAGAATGTTTAATCATTTGTAACTGTGGAGTCAAACTTCCTTATTCCAGCTACACAAACACCCACTGAGGGAAGTTCCATGAAACCTAGGAACCTACCATTTTATTGTTGGAATGTACCAATACAAAAGGAGGGGAGAACTTACAAACTCCACACAGCGTTTTTTTGCCTGGTTGGAATCCAATGCAAGATCCCAGTGTAGTCAAGGAAATTAGCGATGAGAGTTCAGGGACCCAAGGAACACAGGGTCCCTATATTGATTGTGGAGTCGATAAGCAGGAGATTATCCATTCAGCTGCCCCTAAGTGAAATGGCATTAAGGTTAACCTTATAATACTGATCCCATGGGTATAATAAAAAAATATTCATTGCGCCTGACCTACACACATTAGGGTATATTTAAGAACCTAGATGCAAAATTGCACACATCCTGTTGCCAGTAGTAGCCAATCAGGTATTTTCTTTTTCAAATTTTTTTGTGGATTGTTCAAAGCTAATTGTTGATTGGTTGCTATTGGCACCTGCCCTTGCACCATTTAGCGCCTATATTTGTAAATCAGCCTTTTTGCAGCTTTTTTTTTTTTTGTATGTTTTCTTTTCTCCTTGTAGTGTGTGACATCTATTGAGCATGGTCCTGAGCTTACTCAGCAGCACTGACTAATATGCTGGCACCTTCTAAACTCTTGGTAATGCCTCTGCTAATGGCTATGTATGGAGAAAGCTCTGGAAGGATGATATTGTACCTTTAATGCGTAGGCCATATATTTGAACCTGTCCTAATCATGTTCTTTCAGGAGGTCACTTTACGTTAAAATGAAACCCAATTTTTGCAGCCTTGGCAATTTAGTTTAGTGCGACTCAGCATAAATGAGTGCAGTGCCGAGCCTGCACACTCCAGCTGTCGTCTCATAGCCAACCCGGCAGAAACTCTGTGTTCAGCACTAATTCCCTTTTCTCTGCAATGCGCTCATGACTCTTAAGCAAGATGGTTCATCACCATTTTTGATCATTGTGCGTTCTTATAAAATATTTTTACACTATTTATTTCAATGGTAGCGAGATTTAAAGTGACTACAAAACTAAAGTTGATTAGTCACAGCAAAACTAAGTTAAGAACCGGAAACCCTTTAAATATAACATTTGTGCTGTGCTGGTGTAAAGCCAGGTCCAATAGTGACCAGCCCCCGTAATTCCTATATACAGTAGCACAGACTTTTTTTGTTTTGATCATTCTGTCCCATTAAATTGGGGATAAAACTGAGTTGCTCTTATTTATTGTAGACCTCGGTGTAAAACTTCAGTTAAGGGGATGTTCCCCTTTAAAATTAACTTAATTGGTTTTCATTGTTTTTATTTCTGGTTTTTGAGTGATTTAGTTTTTTATTCAGCAATTGAAAATTTGCTTAGAATTAGCCATTCTATAACATACTAAAAGTTAACTGAAGCACCAACATATTCCACAGTGCTGTACAATAGCAGGGTTCATACATCAAACATAGAAATACTGACTGATACAGGAGATAAAGAGAGCCATGCTTATCAAAGCTTACAAATTACTGTACACTTCATAAGAGAAACATTGTTTTTGAATGGTTATAAAATATCTTTTTTACTTCCGCAATTTCTGTGGCTAACAGTTTTTTTTTTTTTCCATGTCCTCCTCTGGTCCAGTAACTTCCTTCTAGAGAAACCTTGTGAAATGTGTTTGCAGGCTGTTTAACTGCATAGACAGACCTGATTCTAGTGACTTCACTTCTGAGCTTTGAGCTGACAGGTGCCGATTGATTTAACAAAAGAACAGCAAAGGAGAGGTGAGGGCTATAAGGAAAGGCACAAAAGAATGTCATGTTTTGACACCTAAGGGCAGTAGGATAAATGTAAGTGTCAGGAAGTTTTTATTTGCAAAAAGGGGTGGTGACGGGGCCTAGCACAGATGCTGGAGCTGCTATAAAACTGGGTGGCTACATCAGTTGGTGTTTATTATGCTTGGTCCTTTAAAAAACTATAAACAAACAGTGTTTTTAAACATGCCAGATAAGATATCTGGTTGGTTTTTGGCCAGATATGGTCAGCAGGTACTCCCAAAATGGGGCTGAGTTGACCGCTCTAATCAGCCCATGTATGTCGAGCTTTAAAGGAGAAACAAATCCTTAATAAAATAAAAAAAGTTTTGTCTTCTTGAAGCAAGAAAAGCATGATGTCTGTGTGCTGTTTTTCCTCTGTCTAAAAGAAAGCTGCAGGCTCATGTGAGATTGAGCTACCAGTTATCCCATCTTTTAAAGGAGAATTTAACCCGTAACAAAAAATACCCTACCCCCCTACCCTTCATAGACCTCCTCCCCCCGGCAAATGCCCCTAACTCTTTACTTACCCCTCCATGCAGATTCTGTCCAGCAGAGTTCACACCAGCCATCTTCTTCTCTTCGGTAATCTTCGGAATGAGACCAGTGAAGCAGCACATGCGCAGTTGGAGCAATTTTCTGTTTTGCGACAACTGCACATGCGTCGAAACTCACGAAAATTGCAGCAGTGCCGGTCTCATTCCGAAGATTGCTGAAGCAAACATAATCTGCACAGAGGGGTATGCAAAGAGTTAGGGGTATTTGCCCTGGTGGCAGCTAGGCTGGGGGGGAGGGGGGAGTCTATGTAGGGTAGGGGGGGTATGTTGTTTTTTTTTTTTTTTTTTTTTTTGTTTTTTTATTAAGGGTTTGTTTCTCCTTTAAGGTGGCCATACACTATTAGATCCCCTCGTTTTGTGAGGTCGCCAAACAAGCGGATCTTAACCCGATATGCCTACTAATGGCTGGGCGATATCGGGTGAATCTGAAGGTTCGGCCCTGGGGCAAATGGGCGCAGACGGGTCACAGGACTGCATCAACAAGCAGAAAAGATCAAACTTGCTCAATCAATATCTGGCCGATTTTTGGCCTGATACACTCAAACTATAGACACTCAAATTATAAAAAGGCTGTGTACCCAGAGTTGTGTGTTGATGTGAGCAAGTTGCAGAACTTTAGTGGGAGAACTTGAAGCAACAAAGTACAATTACTCTGCTATAGGTTGAAAAGTGAAAGAGTAAACACTGAACTCCTTAACATCATGAAATTACTTCTGTTCACTGCTTTTAAAATTAGGGAAATTTCCAGAGACAAAAAATTTCCAGGGACAGAGAGCCAAGGGACTTCTTTGAAATTAGGGACAGTTGGTAACTATAACTATATACTTTTTTAGTTTGCTTCGTTTGTCAGCACGTTCAAATCAGACTGCTATTTCCTAAAATGCCAGTCTCATACTTATTGGGGGTGGGGCGTGGGGTTGAAAGAAACATTTAAATAGTATGATGCCTATTTGCCTTTTAATATTAACTGGTATTTCAGGTTATTATTGTTTTTGTGTTAGTATATTTTACTGCAGCGATAGTGTAAGGACTTTCCATATCAAAGGATATACTCAGCACTTCTAGTTGGCTGTATCCCCCCCAGGACATGTACTTGTACAGATAACAAGCTGCATGACCACGCCACACAGTTAACTGTTTACTTTAGTCAGTGAGCAGCCCTGCTGAGTGAGCCTGTAGGGAAGGCATGATACTCCTCGTCCAGCCTGCCCCCTTATTGCCTCAAGGCACATACCCCTTGTCTGCAACAATACAGGTCCAGTCCGAAAATAATTTAGAGAGAAAATTAGAATTATATACTAAAGTCCTAAATATTAAAGGCCAAGGAACAAACATGGTTTCATGCAGAAAGGAAACCCAAGATCGCTGATCCAAGTTATTCCAACAAATAAAATTATCATTTGATTTTAGGAATATTTTTAGGATGACATTTGGTCACTAAATTTCCATTTGTGATTGGGCGTTAGACTGACTCATACTTTGGGTTGCCATCTTTTCTGGAAAAAAAATACTGGCTTCCTATGTATTTATCTTTTTTCCCTATTAATAACATTGGGATCGCCAACCTGTTCACCGGCCAGCTGGCAACCCTACTCATACTCATACACAGAGTTGTGCACCCAAACTTTTGTTTACAAAATCAGGTTTTTTCGGTTCAGAGACCAGCTCAGTCTGCAGACCTCCTACTCCAGCTGCCTCAGTCTCTGGAAAAGAATAAGGAACCACGGTCACTTGCACACATTGCCCAATGCACAGTCATTTCCCGGCTTCCTCAGGGCGCCATGACATCAACCACTTATTTTTAGAAATTTCAGTTATAATATTTTCTATTAACTGTACAGAGAAATCTGTGGAATCTGTTTTAAAAATCAACTCTACATCTGCAATAACTAGAATCC
Source organism: Xenopus laevis (assembly GCF_017654675.1). Lineage (NCBI taxonomy): Eukaryota > Metazoa > Chordata > Amphibia > Anura > Pipidae > Xenopus > Xenopus laevis. The sequence continues at coordinate 101,515,365 of NC_054378.1, forward strand.
CCCCGCCCCACCGCCCTTGGCACCCCTGCATAAACACCATTGAAATTCTTATTTAACTAGATCAATTACTGCTAGCATATGCAGATATGGGCCTGTTATACAGAATGCTCAGGATCTGAAATAAGGTATCTTTCTATAATTTGGGTCTCCATACTTTAAAGGAGAACTAAAGATTAACTAAAGAAGTAGCTAGAATGTTGTACATTATGTTTTGGGCTTCTGTACTAGCCCAAGGCAATCACAGGCCTTTAGGGTGTTGGCAAACGTTCAGATTCGGGGAGATTAGTCACCCAGCCACAAATCTCCTCTTCTTCAAGCGACAAATCTCCACTAAATTTCCTCATGAGGCAGCTTCGGAAAACTAAGAGATCCAAGTGGTATCCCGCCAGCGATTCACAATTTTTCTGGCGGGAAGGCGTTTCAGGGAGATTTGTCGGTGACTAATTTCCCAGAATCTGAACGTGTGCCACCATTCTTAGCAGTAAAGATCTGTGTCTCCAAAGATGCCCCAGTAGCTCCCCATCTTCTTTTCTGCAGATTCACTGCACATGCTTTGTGCTGCTGTCACTTACTGAGCTTAGGGACCCACTCACAATAAACAGTACTTATAGAATAGAAATGTCACAATATCAGGCTGATTAGTAATTAATACAGATAATTATTACATGGCAGCACAGAAACCAGTACAATTAGTATCAGAATTAAAAAATCAGCCCTGTAGCATCAGCTTATATTACAAACCTATTTTTCTGCTTGATAATTTCTGACAACCACTAAGTTTAGCTTCTCAACTGCTGCTCAGAGCCCACTGAGCATGTGAGTGCTAAACCCAATATTTTTTTTTTTTTGCCTCCAATGAGGATGAACTGTATCTTCATACAATGTATTTTTATTTATAGAGCAAATGAAAATCATGTTTAAAATTGAGTTGGTTGATTAGAAGGGAGACTATGGGAGATGGCATTCCCCTGATTCGTAGCTTTTAGGTTAATTGCTTTCCAATCTGCATTTGCTGATAGCTGTAGGGTTAGTCTGGCACAAGCAATTAATTGCAAAACCTCTTTAAAGGGGTTGTTTGCCTTCCAAACACTTTTTTCAGTTAAGATCATTTCAGATTGTTCACCATAAACAAGGACTTTTTTTCAATTGCTATCCTTCTTGTATTTTTTTTACAGTTTACAGCAGGGGTGCCCAAAAGGTAGATCGGAATCTACCAGTAGACCTTTAGCTGGTGATCAGTAGATCTCAACAAACGACAACAAGATTGTCTTTATCACACTCATGTTTCATGCTTTTCATTCAGATATTTATTATGCTATGGTTACATTACAAATAGTTTTTTGTTAAATATAGCAATATACATTTTCTCCATAAATCAATATTTAAGTAATATTTTCTATGGAACAGAATTCTAACAATGCTTTTATGGACCCCACATTAGTAAAGTATGGGCACTCCTGCTTTACAGCAAATGTAGGTTTAAAGTTCATGTCTCCATTGTTCCAGTCTGGCAGCTCAGTGATTCAGGAGCAGATTCTGAACCGTTACAATTTTCTACATTCAGTTGATAAATTTCATTGAAACATTTCTCAGCAGCTTCTGTGGAATATTAGCAACTATTGTATCAATTCTAAGAGCTGCCTTTAATGACCGTAAACGTATTCATTTAAAACCGTTGTCGGCGACCCCCCCCCCCCTGCCAGAGCTGCTTTAGAAGGTGAACCTTTACACTTCAATATTAGAAAAATGGTCACAAATAGAAATTAGAAAATAAATGGGAAAAATCTTAATTTCTGGGGAACAATCTGAAACCAAATGAACTGCAAAAAAAGTGTTTGAACCCTTTAATAACGTAACACAATACTGTTGACACGTTTTTTTTTTCTCTCATTCTGGATATTGTGCTAATGGTGTTATGGTGTCCAAATATTTTCCATGATTAGTGACGGTACAGTTAACACTACTGTATATTATTATTTGTATTTTCTTCATTTATGTGGTTGGTTTAATAACACAAATAACTTGACGGTATATTGATTTTTCATGCCAACACAGCTGACCATTTGATAGGAAATACATTAATAATATTTGTTCTTCCATAGGTAGTGAATCCACGGTACAATGTCTTCAGACGGAATGTCGGCAAAGGCCCTAAAGGTACTAAACTGTTCCCTATAATCCTTACAAGACTATTTTCCTACCCATAGATGTAAGAGTTTAGAATTTTCAATGTATGAATGAAAACACATCCCCTTCCAGCATTTATACAATAACATCTAAACTAATGCTAGGCCTACATTGCTGTGTAGTTAGCATTTTAGCCATGAGCTCACAGGCAGTGCAGTAGAGGTGGTCATATTTCTAAGGCTAGTGCCACCTGGGGCTAATTATAGTCCAATCCTCTGGCCTTGCCTTTTGGCACTTCCTATGGCTGCACTCAGACACTGCGTCAGATTGGGTGCAGACACAAGGAGCAGAGTTCACGTGAGTACACATTTTCGTACTGAAATCCGCTCCTTAAGCCTGCACCCAAGCTGACACAGCGTCTGTGGATGCAGACACAGGAACACGCAGGGGCCAGCGGATCGGCTGATTCACAGGCCAAGAATCAGCCCCATGTGGCATTAGCCTAATACATTTTTTATGTCAAGAATTCAATGCTGCCTTTAGCTTTGCATCTCTAGTATCTGTCTAAAGGGGGGTCCCGCCCTTGCTTAACTGTGAGCAACATTCAGATGTAAGAAAAGTTGGGGAGCAATGTAAGAATGAAAAATGTTTTTGGTTGCTGCCAAATACGTGCTGTGATTAGCCATTTGGATTGGATTTTCAGGAAAACTATACCCCCAAATTGAATACTTAAGCAGCACATTGTTTATATAATGTTATGTGACCTATTAAAGAATCTTACCAAAGCGGAACATATAAGTTGTATATATGTCATTTTACATCTTTTCCCTTGAGTCCCCATTTCGTTATGGTTTGTGTGCTGCCTCAGAGATCACCTGAGCAGAAATACTGCAGCTCTAACTGTAACAGGAAGAAGTGTGGAAGCAAAAGCCACACCTCTGTCCGTTAATTAATTGGCTCATGCGCCCTAACATGTATGTGTGCCCTTGTTTGTGCGCACTGTGAATTTTAGGATCCCAGGGGGCGGCCCTTATATCTTAAAATGGCAATTTTCTATTTAGGATTACCCAATGGCACATAATACAATCCGTAGGGCCCCATACACAGGTCCATAAGCCGCAAGCTCGAATTGAAGTGGCTGTGTTGGCAGCTTTTATTGACAAAGGGTTAAAGAGGAACCATCCGTACTCTACCAAATGCCATAGTGTTACTATATTGAATAAACTAGTTTCATGTATAGCTTTTAGCATTTTTTCCTTTTTAAATAAAAAAAAAATGTAATGATTTATTTGTGAGTTGCTCAACGTCAGTTATTTTTTTTTTTCTCTATCTGGCTGCAACACACTCATCACAATGTGTAACTAGCTGATTTCAGCATGAGTCAGCAATTTGCACTGCTCAGTGACACAGCATAGCTCAATGGCCTACACAATAATAAGCAGCTTGTATCCACTACAGCTGAGTCTATGTTTATATTATTATTCCCTTTTTTCTGTAATCATAATAATAAAACAGTACCTTGTACTTGATCCCAGCTAAGCTACAATTTATCCTTATTGGAGGCACAGAACGCCTTTTAATGTTTAAATAATTTAATGTTTATTTAGTGTTTGCATTATTATTTTTTTTTTAGTACAATTAAGGTATAGTGATCCAAATTACAGCAAGATCCCTTATCTGGAAAACCCCAAGTCCTGAGCATTCTGGATAACTGGTTGTGTGTGTTTGTGTATATAATATATATATTTTTATATACACTTTTACATCATTTTAGCTAAAAATAAGTTATTGTACATATATCTGTGTGTATATATAATTACTGTGTCCAGCAAATAGTTCCTTCTGAGTGCTGGAATCTGATCTTTTTCTGATTGTTCTGATAGCATCATGTAGGGCAGGTACAAAGTTCTCAATAATATACTGGCTGTGCTTTATTTCAAATCTGTAGGTTCATCTATCATAAGTGAAATAAAAGCACGCTTCAAGGAAACTGCACTTAGCTATGCTTGCATTGAATTATAAATTAAGTTTCTATTTAAAAGCATTCTGCAAACTAGTTATGTTCCTTATTAGCTGCAGCGTGTATACTTAGTTTTAAATTTAAAATGTTATTTGTGGTATGTGAAAGAAAAGAATAGCAGATTTTGGAGCTAGTTCTCTAGTGGGGCTCAAAGCAGTGGAAGGGTGGCTACCTGAATACCTTGTGCCTTTTGATAATATTGCATGTATGTCAAACAATTCTTTCTGTTTTGGGGAATGGGTGTGCAGGGTTAAAGGAATGACCATATAATGTACTGTTGCCCTTCACTGGTAAAACCGGTGTGTTTGCTTCAGAAATACAACTATAAACAAGCTGCTGTGTAGCCATGGGGGCAGCCATTCAAGCACAGGATACACGGCAGATAACAGATAAGTTCTGAAGAATCCCATTGTATACTACACAGTTTTATCTGTTATCTGCTGTGTATCATGTTTGGGTTTGGAGTTAGAATAAAAGGTTATGAAACCGATGTTATTTGAGAGTCAGTAATATTTATGGAATCTAGCAGAGGGTTCCTCATTTGTGTGATAATGTCAAATATTTTGTGGTTTGTTTGTTTTTAAACATAGGCTGGACCTTGGAATTCCCCTGTTAGTTTTTAAAAATATTATACGTAATCCATCTCTTGGTCTGGAAAGCTATACAGTTGGGCATGCAGTTGTGGCAGTAATCTAGAGATCACTTCCTTACCAAGTAATGTCATTATTTTGATTATTTTGATATCTATGCCATAAACCGAGACTAAGCTGACCGTACATATAACCAATAATTTGTTACAGTTATGGGTATGATGCCCCACTGAGCCTGACCAATAACAGTTTATTATGCATAATGGTCGGTTCTGGAATAGGGCAGGTTAGAAAATTTCACCTGCTGGGGCACCATGTTTGCTAGTTCATTGCTCATCAGCTGTATTGACTGGAACAGCAGGAAGCTGCAGCTCCCTTTTACTTCCTGCTGTTCCAATAGCACTCCGCACGTATGATCAGAACAATAGAGATTCGACCGAGTGTGACCCCTCATATGATTGGACACTAAAGGTGGCCATACACAGGCAGATAAAGATGCCGATATCGGTCCTTTAGACCAATTTGGCAATTTAACTGCCCGTGTATGGGAGTTTCCGATGGGTCTACCCGAACCATATCTGGCCACAATATCGATCAATAAGGTTTAATTTTTCCACCGACCGACCCGTCGAAGCCCATTGCGCCTCGTTGTAATCCGATCGTTCGGCCATAAAGCCGAATTTTTGGATTATCCCGATATAGCCCTGATGTTGGTGGGTCATATTGGTGAAAGATCCGCTCGTTTGGCGATGTCGCCAGACAAGCGGATCTCTTCATGTATGGCCAGCTTAAGAGGACCTGGTTGACTTACATTGGCAAGAGTAAGATGACCACTACAGTTAACCTTCTGGTATTTAGTTTATCCCCATCCAGCTATAAACAGGGTGGTAGGTGTGGTTTACCAGTCTGTGAATTTTATTCTTTGGGGACAGAGATTACAAGTTATCAGTATATGCTTTTTGGTTTATTGCTGAAGTTTTAACCCAGTTATGTCTAATACAGCACTAGGGTTGCCACCTGATGTGCCTTTGATTTGTCACAAACCCCTCTCCTTCCAAGGAAGATCAGTGGAAAGCAAAGCACATCAAGTTTTAAAGATATTCTTGGCAGTATGCTATTGGTCTTTTCGATTTAATAATGCTTTTCTAGAGAAAATGCACTTTATATACTGTATAAGACCTAGCCTAGATTGCATTCCACCACTTGTGCTGATGGATTTAAGTTAAAGGGGAACTAAAGTGTAAAATAGAATAAGGCTAGAAATGCAGTATTATATACACTAAACATAAACATGAACTTACTGCACCACAAGCCTAATCAAACAAATGATTTATGCTTTCAAAGTTGGCCACAGGGGGTCACCATCTTGTAACTTTGTTAAACATCTTTGCAAGACCAAGACTGTGCACATGTTCAATGTGGTCTGGGCTGCTTAGGGGTGTCCTAAATTATCAAAACAGCACAAGTCAAATAATATCTGCCAGAAGCCAATACAACAATACTGATTAATACTCAGAATATGCAGATTGCACTGGTCCTGTGTTGTCATGTAATCTAATCTGTTTAAATCTGGCTACATGATCTTTGTCCCTGTCACTGGAGTCGGAAACATTAAAGGAAATGTAAAGGCAAAAATAAAATCCAATACAAATCTCTACACCAGTGATCCCCAACCAGTGGTTCGTGAGCAACATGTTGCTCACCAAGCCCTTTGATATTGCTCCAGGTGGCCTCAAAGCAGGTGCTTATTTTTAAATTCCTGGCATGGAGGCAAGTTTTGGTTGCATAAAACCCATGTGTACTGCCAAACTGAACCTCCTATAGGTTGACAGTCCACAGGGACTACCAAATGGACAATCATAGCACTTATTTGGCACCCAAGAACATTTTTCATGCTTGTGTTACTCCCTAACTACTTTTACATCCGAATGTTGCTCACGTGCTTAAAAGGTTGGGGACCCCCGCTCTACATAGTCGCCGACTGCTCTACAGGGAAACAAACAAAGCTGCTTGAGTTCTGCACAACTGGGAATTAAGGTGGGAGAGGGCTCCCCCTGCTGTTCGTAAGTATGATAGTTTCCCTGCAGAGCAGTTAGGGACCGTCTGAAGTTTCCTATCCACAGCAGTCAAACAAGTAAAACGAGGGGGAATTACACTGCATACAGTCAGGTTTCTTATAAACAGTACACATTTTTTAATTAAAGTATATTGGAGATAGATTTCTTTTTCAATAAAGAAAGTAAAAATAGGATTTTGGTTTTTTTGCCTTTACATCCCCTTTAATCTATAGATTAATCAGTATTTTGAACCATTGTGATTGATTTTTATCTGTTAGGACAGTAGTAGAAGTAGTTCTTACTAAAGGGGACTTCCTCATAGTTTTTAGCATTGTTCTATAGCAGGTATGAAAAACTCTAGGGAGTTTTTCCTGCTATTTTATGGCCCTGTTATGCTGGCCAAACCACACCCTATGCCGTTAGGCCACGCTGCTTCCTGGTTTCTTTCAAGCTAATAAGAACAAGACAAAGCTGTGGGAGTCAATAGTTGTAGTAAGTGAACCTTAGAGACAAAATCCTGTGTTGGGAAAAATTATAGGAGTAATACTTTAAAGATCTTATTTTTCGCACACTGTAGATTACTTCATATAATCAAATTAATAAATATTTAATTAATCATTGGAGTGCAACAAATTCAATTAATTGAGGTTTTTCAATTACATCATACAAAAAGTAAAAAATACTATACAATATTAATTCATCAATATATTGAAGCCCTGACTAGGGATGTAGCGAACCGCCGATAATGTGTTCGCGAACGCCGTTCACGAACACCGGCAAAAAATGCGAACAGTTCGCGAACAGTTCGCGAACTTCGAACATCCGAAAATCGTTCGATTCGAACGATCGAAGGATTTTAATCGTTCGATCGAACAATTTTCGTTCGAATCGAACGAAAATCGTTCGATTTTAGCGACCGAATGGTCGAATGGTCGAACGATTTTGACGCGAACGTCGCGCGACGTTCGCGAACTTGCGGCGGACGCGAACAGCCGATGTTCGCGCGAACAAGTTCGCCGTAGAACAGTCCGCGACATCCCTAGCCCTGACGAAGCCGCTCAAGGTGAAACGTGCGTCGGCCATGTGGAGGAAAAGAACGCTCTGACAAAGGTGCATTCCTTTAGTGAATAGTATACAAGAAAACCGAGAGTCCGGGATTCCTTGATTTTGCAGTCGGCTCCTTAAGTGCCAGCCAGGATGGATCCGCCTGCGATGAAGCCGCCACATGAACTGCAAAGATACAATGCCGTGGTGATAAAGAATATCTGACTCGTGGATGGCTGGCAATTTGACAATATCCGCAATCATAAGAGCTGTTTGCGCTATTAATTTCTTAGAACATTAGCGCTTTTTCAACAGGAAAGCTCAGCTCTTCATGAAAAACAATCTGAAGCGGCTTTAATAACCAACCCAAATGTTGCAACATTGTATCGTATTTGTGGCAACTAAGTGGAAACGAGTCGTCTACTCTGTTACAAAGTCATCTCTTTGCAGTAAATAAGTGGTGTACTGTGACTCTGCTAAGAACTGTCTAGTATTGGACAATAACCTTTTACAAATAAGGAATGCCTAACCAGGATTATGAGCTTATTATTCCTCCCTAATGCCTCATCATTTTTATTCAAATAATCAAGAAAGCTGCTATAATTAATTCAAAATATTGGTGCTAAAATGAAATGGATTATTTGCACATGAATTTTGGTGAATTGATTATATATTGATGATGATTGATGATTAATATTGTATAGTATTTTTTACTTTTTGTATGATGTAATTGAAAAACCTCAATTAATTGAATTTGTTGCACTCCAATGATTAATTAAATATTTATTAATGTGATTATATGAAGTAATCAACAGTGTGCGAAAAATAAGATCTTTAAATTATTACTCCTATAGACTTGTATTCCTTTTACGCACCGCCGTACAAGGCTTAGTAAACTTCAATATTTAAAAAAAATATTAGTGTGCGCTGCCAACACGCCATGTTTTGGTAAAAATTATAGTCTTTTAGTGGTGTCTTTCAGAAACCGTTTTGGGCCTTCTGGACCACCAACTAATTTGCATGTATTGTGGTCCTATATCCTGGAAATGTGTAGGACAACCTTGTGACCCCATGTGAGGTTAACATTTTAACTAAGAGACAGCTACAGCAGATTAATCTGAATTTAGGGGGTGTAAGTAATGGCACTTGTTATCCAGAAGGCTTCGGACCTGGGTTTTCCATAATTTGGATCTTCATACCTTAAATATATTAGAAAATTATTTAAATAATATTTAAAATAAGGATTAAGTATATCTTAGTTTGGATCAAGAACAAAGTACCAGAAAAAAAAAATTTGGTTATAAAGAGTCTATAGCGTTCCCGTAACTGAGCTTTTTGGACAGTGGATTTGTAGATAACGGACTGATTTGGATTCAGTGTTAGAATGGACATTACAGATCCACACAAATGTGTGGAATGTAATGAGTAAGCTACTTACGTTGTTTTGAATATATTTAGTCTAGCTCAAGATAAAAGGGGAGTTTGGAATGATTGTAGTCAGCAGACTTAGGCTTCTCTTGATGCTAGATATTCTTTATGTAATAAATGCATACGAAAAGATCACACAGGAACCTTTAAAGACAGGCAGTTAAATTAAAGATGTAGGCTATTAAAGCTTTAATGGACTGCTAGACAGTTCTGACTTGTTGACACTGAAAAAGAAGCACCTAAGATATGACTGGATCAACACTCTCTTATATTTCAATTCAGGTTGCATGAGGCAGGTGCCCACCTTATATCCACTCATAGTGAATTAGTTGGGAAATATGTTTGGTCTCTCTCGTCTTCTCACCACCTGTAGTTGGTACAGCTATGTTAACTTACATTTTTCGGGAGTCATCCTAATTTAACACCCCCACTTATCCATTTACCAGATGTTTCACCCACTGTCAGTAATTTGCACCTGAATCCATACTCACTTCATTGAAATGCATAGAAACATCAGGGCTGGTGTAGCCAAGAAACATAGATCATAGATTAGTGTCATGCACTGGACTGGTCAAATCATTTGACCAGTATTCGATCATTTGTCGAATACGAGGTTGATATCTGAACGTCCGTGGCCAGCTTAAGTTTGCGGGTGGGGAGAGTGGATGGAAGGGCTCAGCCGAACGACTGAACGGAAATACTGTCGGCCTGAACCTGCCAGTCCTGCGTGTTTCGGTCCAGCATGCTCATCATTGTTGGGGTTTTTTTTATTTAATTTTTTTGGCTGTGCACGATTCAATCTACTGTTAGGTGGTTGCACAATACATAGGTACAGGTTCAACATTTTAATGAAATTATTAAAAGAAAAAAAATACTTGGTTTTACAATCATCTACTGTGCTGCCCACTACAGCCCATCTTAATCCTTTTAATACAGACTGACCTTTAAAGGAAAACTATATCCCCAAAATGAACACTTAAGCAACAGATAGTTCATATCATATTAAGTGGCATATTAAAGAATCTTACCAAACTGGAATATATATTTAAGTAAATATTGACCTTTTACATCTCTTGCCTTGAACCACCATTTCATGATGGTCTGTGTGCTGCCTCAGAGATCACCTGACCAGAAATACTTCAACTCTAACAGGAAGAAGTGTGGAAGCAAAAGACAGAACTCTGTCTGTTAATTGGCTCATGTGACCTAACATGTATGGTTTGTGAGTACAGTGAATCCTACGATCCCAGGGGGCGACCCTTATTTTTTAAAATGGCAATTTTCTATTTATGATTACCCAATGGCACATACTACTAGAAAAGTATATTATTATGAAAATGGTTTATTTACATGAAGCAGGATTTTACATATGAGCTGTTTTATGCAATATATTTTTATAGAGACCTACCTTGTTTGGGGGGTATAGTTTTCCTTTAAAGGAACATTATAAACTGCCATGTATACACATTCAAATGTACTCCTGTAAGTTTGCATAGGTAGGTCTAGGAATCCAGTAAATGCAGTGCACTTTAGGCAATTGTTCCTAACTTCTCCTTTCTTATCAATACTATCTTGGCATAGACTCTGCACTGTTATGTTCAGTTAATTTCAAATCGGCATGAAATTCCTCTTGAACCTCTGCCATGAGTTATAAACAGGACTTTGCATCAGCCCCTTTCTACGAATCTTTAAACCCTGTACTTCCCCTTTAAGCGCTGATTGTTACATTGTGTGAGTATTAGAAGAGGAAGTTGCTGTCTGTCTGTTCTCTGTTCTTATTTTATAATAAAAGCTATGCAGGTCATACAGCCCCTGTAAAAACACCACATAAATTTGGACACAACAGTCCCTTTAACTGCCTATCTGCTGTAACTGACACTCAAGCTGACTGCCAGCACAGGTTATGAGTCCTGATATATTTTATTTAGTACTAAGTGTAAAAATGTACTATACCTATGCTACAGGCCACAGTGTGTAATGGGCAGGGCTAGAGCCAACCTTTAACCAATACAAATGTCCCCTGGGCATAGCCATGTATCCAGCTAGAGCAATCCAAAGCCCTTAGTGCATCAAAATGTACAAAAGCTCAGTTTTATGATCTTGAATTTCTTTCTCTAGGTGGCAAGTGGGAAAATGACAGTGAGGTTAACATTGTGTTACAGTCTTAATAGGAATGCACAAGGAATCTGTTCTGATTTGAGTCAGTTCTAATATGCCATAGTCCAGTTTTTATACTGAGGTGATAAATGGCCGGCAGTATTATACTGACAGCACCAATATTTCAAGTTTTTGTGAAATTTGTGTCATTGTAGCCTAATATCTTAATTGCTAGCCTAATAACACACACAAAAAATCTATGGTTTAAAAATTGCTCCCTACAGTAAATTACAATAATGAGCTTAATTGTATATATTAAATGGATCATTTAATTGCTTATCTTAGTTGTTGTGTCATAGTCCTAAAACCATTGGCTGTGTGTATATATGTATATATGTATGTATATGTATGTATATATATATATATATATATATATATATATATATATATATATATATATATATATATATATATATATATATATGTATGTATGTATGTATATATATATATATATATATATATGTATGTGTATATATATATATATATATAATGTGTATATATGTATATATATATATATATATATATATATATATAGCGATGAAGAAGATAAGCTTACCTTCTTCATCACTATTCATCACATTTTATACACATACAGTATATATATATATATATATATATATATATATATATATATATATATATATTCACCTTTTTTCATCATTTTATTTTTCTTTAAAGTCTGCTGTATGCACCCATTGGGGTACACATATAATTTATGTATAATATGCGATTTATTACACAAGAACAATAAATATCCTGTAAAATGTATCCATATAAATGATGCTTAGTGATGTCATCATCTTACCGATGTAGTTTTTCACTTGACTCGATGAAACATGTATTGTACATAAATCACGTAGCCACTATTCTAAAATATAAGGATATTCTAAGTTTCTGTGAAGAATGAGGGCATGTGACTCCTAATATACTTATATTTTACAATAGCAGGATACATTATTTTTCATATAATATGTGTACACACATATATACTTAATTTTCATATCTTGATGCTTCTGCAGGTGAAAAAAGAGATGGGTGAGAATACACCAATGCTGTCTGATGATGAGCTGATGTCTATGTCTGTGCGGGAGTTAAACCACCACTTGCGTGGCCTATCCAAGGAGGAGGTGATACGACTCAAGCAGCGAAGAAGAACCCTGAAGAATCGGGGCTACGCTGCTAGTTGCAGAGTTAAGCGTGTTTCCCAGAAGGAGGAGTTGGAGAAGCAAAAGAAGGACCTGCAGCAAGAGGTGGACAAGTTGGCTCAGGAGAATTCCACCATAAAGCTGGAACTGGATGCACTGCGGGCCAAGTACGAGGCTTTGCAAAACTTTGCTCACTCTGTGTCTCGAGGGCCCATAACTCCAGCTAAAGTGGCCGCCACCAGCGTTATCACCATTGTCAAGTCCTCTGGAAACTCCTACTTCTAACAGAAGGAATGTTGCTCTTGCTTCCCCTGTCCTATCTCACCTCATTAATTGCTACAAAGCCATGCACCAGATCTTAGCCATCTCAACCATGAGTCACACAGGCGTTGGAATGAGGCTAATAAAGCTTCCTTGGTAAAGCCTTTTTCTGCCCATATCAACCAGCATTCCTTTAGCCTGTGCAAAAAGGATCTGTCCCAGAGTGCTTTACTTTACAGCTTGTCTAGGATGTGGTTCTGGTTATGCTTATCCTGAAAACGATGGGTTCTTAGTTTAAAACCTTAATTCATCAATGCAATGGAAGGTACCTTGAAGTGCACGAGGCTTGATCCTGTCCTCCTACATATTTTGAATATTTTTTTGACATGGGAAGCAGCGCCCTGCTTTTTCTTATTGATACAGAGTTAAGTTATTGAAATAATTATACATTTTATTTTGTAGTTAAAAGGTTACACTTTGTGTATGGTGTATGGCATCCTTTGCTTTCGTTTTTTACCTACTCTGTACCACATGCTGTGGTAAAAACTCTGAGACAAATGTGAGCCCAGAAAGGCTCAACATATATAAATGGCGTGTGAAATTGAGCTTGTGTTACTTAACATTTCCAATGGAGCCCAGAAGGATTTGCCTTGTCAAATCTAACCTTGTTTACACACGACAAATATTGAGGTTATGATGCAAAGAAATGTGAGGAGAACGTGATTCAATTTAGAGAAAGGAAATGGGAAGTTAAAGGTATTTATATTGTGGCACACGTACACACAAACATGGAAGAAGTTACAGGAACTGTTGTGCAGCCTGCTTCCACCATGGATATTACACCATGTGACTTAAATCAATCAATTGGATGTAAGGATGAAAGTGATGAAGGGAATGGGTGGAGCCTGCATAGTGATAGATACAGGCAAGCCAAGTGAGGCATTATAGCATGTTGGGTTGTGCCTTGGGCAAGCTAAATGTAAGATGGAACATTCCATCAGGGCCGTTTTGTCACCTCAGACAAAGCTCCTGCAGGGGGCAGCAGAAAGTTCCCTGCAGAAAGATTTACCCAGGCTGCTCCACACCAGGGGGGCCGGAAACAGTCCTATGCACAAACTAGTTGTAATAAGAGCTTATTAAATCCATCAGATTATCAGAATAATTCATATAATCAGTAGCACAATATAAATGTGATGTGAATGCTCTGAAGTTTAACTTGAGTATTCTCTCTCGGCTCATTTCTGTATATTTATTAATTAATTGTAAGATGCATGAGCCGATATAGCTTGCCTCACCACTGGAAGCTTACATGGCACCCTCCAATGGTCAATACTCCAATATGCAGAGGACTCATCAGTACTGCCAATAAGATAGGCCCCCCTGTATTTGCATAGAGATGGCTCGTTGTTCATTCTCACGCATTGAAAGCAGGGGCAATAAAAGATAACACCTTTCTCTGAATAGAGGAATGCAAGGCGGCCAATAGGCGTTGAGAAGGGGGATCAGCTTCTCATTACAACCTGAGGGAATGCTGCAGCTCAGAGAGAACAATATAGGTTGAAAGAAAGTCAAAATGAAGGTGAGGAATGTGAAGATTAAATAGACGAGAGGAATAAGGAAGCATAACCAGTAGATGCAGTAGCACTTTTAATAGGAAAATCTGCACTCCTTTTGGGCTACAAATCAAAACATACCGATCATGTTGGGACTGTTAAGTTTCACTTGCCATTTAATATGCTAGGATGTCTGCTGGCACTCACTGTTGCACAACTGCCAATACTACTGTCTAACCATTGTTCAGCAATATCATCATGTGTATTGGCTTTAATCAGGGACCTCTGTGCTGTTGTGGGACCTGAGGCAAATGCTCCCTCTGCTCTGCCAGTGGGAGTTTTCATTTACTAACAGGGGCACCCTTTGGCCATGCTTGTTATGAAGCCAGTGGCTCAGCAGCCCTTGTTGAACTACAAAGAAAATAATCAAGCTGTATAACAAGCTCATTTTCTCAAAGTGGCCAGTTAGGACATACAGTATGATTTGTTCTGTGTTGTAATTCACAGTTTTCTGTCCCTTCTTTTTCCTCTTAATATTTATCCGTGCTTACGAATCAGTTTGTCAAGACACAAGATGGTCGCTCGGTATCCTTTCATCCTCCATCCACCTCAATATTCCCAGCTCTTTCCATCTGCTTTATGTTCTTGCCAACAGAGATGCCTCATACATCTCTAGCACCACAAAGGTTAACCTACCCTGGCATTTGCTTTCTGGAGGAAAACCTTATTTATGTTTGAGAAGTTTATTTTTTTCAGTATATTTATATATTATTTTTATTATAAAGATTATAGGGAAGAGGGTGGGAAATGCATATGTTAAATGTACGTTTGTTGGAAATAAAATGTGGAAATGGCTGCTCTTGACACAAATCCTGGCAATGTTGGTTATATTTAGAACTAAGGGGCAGATTTATTAAACCTATAAAAACAGTTGGAGGGGACTTAAAGGATAAGAAAACCTTAGTGAATGTAAAATTGATGAGGGTGCTATTTTAAGATATTTTGCAATGTGCATTCGTTTTTTTTTTCATTCCAAGATATTAAGGGATACATGTACTGTCAATAAGAATTTTCTTACAGCAGCGCCACCTGCTGGTCAATTCCCGACCAGTCTGACCACCAAGTAGTCAAAGGAAGTTGTCAGGAGAAATAAAGAGGCTGCTCTGATGTTCTTCTGCTTAGGAAAAAAAATTTGTAACCTTCTCACATCTTTCCTGAATAGAAGAATATCAGAGCAGCCTCTTTCTTTCATATTAACAGTACATGTATCCCTTAATATTTTAAAATTAAAAAAAAAAAAATGTAAAATTGCTTAGAATGGCACTCATCAATTTTACATTTACTTATTTTAAAGGTTTACTTATCCTTTAAGGGTTAAGATTTACAAAGCTGTTTTCTTAGCTGTAGCCTTTTGTTACAAAGCAGAAAATAGTTATTCAGTGCTTAATCATTTTGGAGGCTTTAAAATTCTGCGGATTTCAGTACTGCCACTGAGCTCTAACACCCACCAAGTCCAAGTGCTCAGGACAGTCAATGACATCCTGGTAAATTGACACATTGGTTAAAAAAAAAATTAAAAGCAATGAATATTTCAGAAAACAAATTAAACTTCTAAGAATTCCTCTGTATTCCCCAGTTAATAAAGCTGCCCCTTAGTGCGTTTGGTATTCAGAACATAAAATTTGATGTGATTCAGCTCCAACATTATTAAAAAGAAATGGTATTTCCCAAAGAAGTATATCACCTTTGTTTAACTCGCCCACATCTTCCAGAGAAAGTGGCTGGAATTGTATTTTTGCAGCCTTGTGTTGCATTGGAGCCCTAATTTGTCCGCTTCCCTCGAGAAGCCCATCTCCATAATATACACCTACACTGCTTGGTTTTGGGGTTTTATCCGCCCTCTAGAATGTGCTACACTTTCAGCCATTATCAATTACTGTTTGGTGTAGGCAGTATGGAAAAAATGCCTTCTACAAAAAAAATGGAGACTGGAGACCATAGTTGAACCTTACCCAAAATTGGTATCCATCTTTTCTTCAGCTTTCTCTGCCTTTGGCCTACTCATGGGTAGAGTTTAGTTTACGAACCTAGGGGTGTCTATATGTGACCTACTACATTTTCAACAGGTTTAAGGTGGGAAAAAAATGATCTTCTAAGGAATTTTTAGCACCTAGCTTTCCTGTATAATAAGACTAGTTTCCTCAGTGTATTAGACTTATGTTCAGCATTCCCTGTATGAGATTATTTGTTTGTTTTTTTTAATTATTTGTACAAGGACAGACCAGGAAAACATTGAATTTTGACACAAAGTTGTGATACGCAAGTGAAGACTGATCACCACTGTGGCAAGTGCTGATTTCAGCTCAAACACTTAGGGGCAGATTTATTAAGGGTCTGTTAAAACTCCCATGAAATTAAAAAAAAAAAAAACAAAAAAAAAAAAACGAAATTTTTTAAAAAACAAAACTTTAAATTTTTCTAATTCGTGTGAATGGGATTGATCCGCAAACTCAAATTGGATCGAATTTGATTCGAGTTTTTTCACCAAAAAAAAATATCAATTTTCAGGATGTCTCCAAACAACTCCAAATTGATTCCAGGACCTCCCCCATAGGCTAAAACAGCGATTTGGCAGATTAGATTTGGTGATTAGTTGAATTTGATTTCTTAAAGGGCCAGTACATGATACATTTTGAAATTAAATTTTTTTTTTTTTTTTAAAAATTGTAATTGAATTTAAACTATTCCCTAGTCTAATTCACTAAAATAATTTGAATTTTCACTTCGACCCTTGATAAATCTGCCCCTTAGAGACATGATAGATTCATCATACCTGCAGCTGAGGATTTATACAAGGCTGTTCAACTGCAGTGTCCGTACAACTCCCCGAATCTGCTGAGGATGCTGGGAGCTGCAATTAACCAAAAGCTGAAAGTTTTAGAGGGCTTAATGGTGCAGGTGCAGTTCTGTATGTTTGCAAAATAGATCATCTTCCCTTTGGGGCATGGAGGCCCCTTAAAAAATTGTTGAGGTTGGACGTTGTTGCTTTATTTGAATATTAAAGGTAGGTCCCTACTGAGAGCTACGTACCCCGCATCTCCCAGCCCTACCCCAATAGCACTGGTGGGTTTCTGTTGTCAAACAGGTGTATGAACAGCAAGATGGACATACCTGGGGGCTAAATTCATTTGCTATGGGCACATCCAGTGTCTCTCATTTACTGTAAGTCAGCCAATCTCCTTGATGTTCTGAATCCATGATACTGTCTGAGGGGTTTGTGGCACATTTCAGCTGTAGTGTATTTGTGTGTCCTTAAATACAAGTGCACAGTACTTATACATGTATTGAACAATTTTCATATCTAATATATGTGTGTACATATATATATAAATATATATATATAGTGAATTGTATTTATTTTTCTGAAACATTTTAAAGTCCCTTTATATGTGTATTTTATATATTGTTCAAATAAAACATTTTTTCACGTATAAATTAGGTCTGTGTTTTTCTTATATTTGCCAGAATTTTGCTGGGTTGAGGGCGCTTATTCACATCAAAGGACACCAAAAAATGTGTTTTAAAGTAATTACAATGTAATGTACGCTTGCTCTACACTATTAAAAGTTCTTTTCTTTAGAAAGACTGCTATAGTTCATATAAACAAGCTGCTTGGTTACATAGCTCAGGTTACATAGCTCATAACAGATAAGCTCTGTAAAATAATACAGTGGGATTCTGCAGCATGCATCTGTTATCTGCTATATAACCTGAGTCTTGAATGGCTGCCCCCATGGCTACACAGCAGCTTGTTTATATAAACTATAATAGTGTTTCTGAAGCAAATACACCAGTTTTACCAGTGCAGGGCAATAGTACATTCTATTTTCATTTCAAGGGGTGGTTCACCTTTTAATTTAAAGTGGACCTGTCACCCAGACACACATCTGTATAATAAAAGTCCTTTTCAAATTAAACATGAAATCCAATTTCTATTTTTTATTAAAAAAATAGGAAATAGAAGTAAGCTCATTTAAAAATCTCAGTTGTCAATCAAATATTGTCTGCCCCTCCTCTATACCTTAGGCATAGAGGCGGGGCAGATAATTACTTTCACTTTCCATTCAGAACTTCCTAGATGTCACTGCTCTCCCCACATTCCCCTGTTCTCTTTACCATTTAATTGTGTAGTCAGTGCATTGGGATGGACAACAGGTCCCCCATTCTGGTGATGATACAAGGCTTGCCTTAATAACAGTGTCCGAAAAATTGCACCTGCCTGCTTGCTATAATTATGAATTCCCAGACTGAAAGAAACAAGATTCAAATAACTTATATAGTGTAATTAAAGTTAATTTTGCTTGACTTATGTGAAAAAATAGGATTTTGAATAATTTTTTTGGGTGACGGGTCCCCTTTAACTTTTCAGAATGTTATAGAATGGCCAATTCGAAACAATATCATAATTGGTCATTATATTTTTTATATATTTTTTTTAATTTGCCTTTTTCCTATGATTGTTTCCAGCTTTCAAAAAGGTTCACTGACCCCATCTATAAAAACAAATGCTCTGTAAGGCTACACATTTATTGTTATTGCTTCTTTTTCACTTATTCATATTCCAGTCTCATTTAAATCAATGCAAGTCTCAAGGTGTTGCCATTCTGCTTATGTGCTGCAGATTGAGCTACCGGTTATCCCATCTCTTAAAGGAGAATTTAACCTGTAACTAAAAAAAACCCCTATCCTACGTAGACCCCCCTCCCTCCCCCAGCCTATCTCCCCCCCCCCCAGGCAACTGCCCCTAACTTTTTTCTTACCCCTCGGCGCAGATTCAGCGATCGCAGCCATCTTCCGGGTCTTTGTTAAGCTGAGACCAGCGAACCGGTGCATGCGCAGTTGGAGCAATTTACCGGTTTGCGACAACTGCGAACGCGAGATGGACGGAAATTTCCGAAGCACTGGAAGAAGACACGAAGACCCAGAAGATGGCTGCGATGAACTGTGATCCCTGAATCTGCGCTGAGGGTAGGGTTTCCACCTTGCCGGTAAAAATGATGGCAGATCCCAATATTATTAATAGGGAAAAAAGATAAAAATATAGGAAGGCCGGTATTTTTTCCAGGAAAGGTGGCAACACTAGCTGAGGGGTAAGTAAAAAGTTAGGGGCATTTGCCCGGGGGGGGGGGTAGCTAGGCTGGGGGAGGGGGGTCTACGTAGGGTAGGGGGGTAGGTTTTTTTTTGTAGTTATGGGTGGAATTCTCCTTTAAGAGATGGGGTAACCAGTAGCTCAATCTCACATGAGCCTGCAGCTTTCTTTTAGACAGAGGAGAAACCGCACATAGACACCATGTTTATCTTGCTTCAAGAAGACAAAACTTTATTAACACTTCTGCATTAGCAGACAAAGATCATGTCACATGACACTGTATCAGATCAATATGGGATCTGTATGAAAGCACACACATTAATACATATCTTAACAATAGGGCAATTTGGCAAACTGGAAAGCTGCTGAATAAAATACCTAATAACTCAAAAAACACAAATAATAAAACAATTTAAAATTAAAACCAATTTCAAATTATTCCTGTGGGGAGTGATGCCTAGCAGTACAGGGGCTTGATATGGTATGGTTAGAGTAGGGTTGCCACCTGTCCAGATTTCACCCGGACAGCCCGGTATTTGGAAGGGCTATCCAGGTGAAACCTTTCTGTCTGGATTTTGCAAATTAGGAAATCTGGACAGGACATTGAAAATAATGACATCCCTGCTTGCCACGCCATCGGCCCGCCCCAGCGCCACCACTCCCGCCCCTGATATAAACAGTCCTGCCCCCAATGTCACCGTCCTGCCCCGCCTCCCACGTCATCCGCCTCCCTGCCTGTTTTCTGGCCCCAGCAAAGGTGGCAACCGTAGGTTAGCGGCATGAGGTTTAGGTTATAGCTTGTTCGGAGAGGTATTATACAGTAAATCAATGTTAATATGGAAATATTGTTGCTTTAAAAATGTGTTAATTCCATTTACAAGTTTGAGGGCCATATAATATGCTGTAGATGCCCAACTAAGCCTTTTTACCACAGTAACAAATAAACCATCCAGCCTTTTCCCCATAATAAAGTGAGGGGCTGTATTAGTTGCCCAGTAATTTGAGGCCCTCGCTGGTCATTGGCACACAGGAGCCATGAATGTGCTCTGGATATGTGATCATTTAAAGTCAGCTGAAATACTTGTCACACCTGCTGGACAAGGACACATTAGATGAATCCTCCGGCTGCAAAGCAGAATGTGATGGAAGTGCATAGCTGAATGCTGAATGCCTGGCATTAGGTGCCAAGCTATGACATGAGATCAGTACCCAGCTGCCTGCCAATGCTGACAGATGCATATTGACAGTCTACTGTACTACTAGCTCTCTGCTCCCAGTTATCTGCTGCATACATACTTACCCACCTTTCTGCTACCAGGTGGCAGGGTGGGTGCGATGATTTGATATAATATTTCTGGTCACAGGTGCACATTAGACCCCCAAATTATACAGTGCTATTTGTAGAACATCTTACTTTCTATGTAGGGACCTACTTTCCATGCAGTGGGGTTTAAGTGCTTTTCTCTCTATTGTCTCCTCTTCCCATGTCTCCTTCTCTTTTTCCAGATTATAGTTGGCCCTGCCTTGGAGACAGCAACTTTCTTCTCTCGTGCGCAGAGATGCCAACCCAGATATTGGAATTGAACCAGGTGCATCTTGACTCTACCTGTCACGCAAATGAAGCTGGCCATAGACGCAAAGATATAATCATATGAATAAAAGTTTCATACGCTTTATGGACCGTGTAGATCGTCCCAATATTTTTCGTACCATGGAGATCGGTCGTTTAGTCAATCGGACAGGTTAAAAGATTTCTGTCGGCTAACGGTAATTTCTCTGACGATATCAATGGGTGACTGTCAGTAGAATTTGTCAGACATAACTTTCGTACGATTGCTGTCACAGCCAGAACATCGTCTGGTTTGTTCTTTTATAACTTTATTTAATCTGAATGACTATGAAGATTTTCATTCATCCGGGTCATGGTATATCTAGTATAGGTAAATCTAAAAACAACTGGACTTGCTGAGTAATCAATGAAGACGTTTCACTACTCATCCGAGCAGCTTCTTCCATTCAACTGAAGAAGCTGCTCGGATGAGTAGTGAAATGTCTTCATTGATTACTCAGCAAGTCCAGTTGTTTTTAGATTTACCTATACTAGATATTTAATCTGAATGGTTAGTGGCAGGTTGGAAGATTGGGACGTCCAATTGTCCGATACAAGGGTGAAATCTGTATGTCCATGGCAAGCTTTACTGTGATTAGGGTTGCCACTTTTTTTTTGGAAAAAAATACTGGCCTTCCTGTATATTTCGACTTTTTCCCTATTAATATCATTTGGGTTAAGCATAATATTTACAGGTCAGACCGTTAAAATACTGGCCAGGTGGCAACCCTTAACTGTGAGTGAAGGGCCTGTTACTTTTAGGTGACCATGTTAAAAGGAGTTCTATTAGGATGACTACTATGAGTTTACCTGTCTGCCTGCTGTATCAAGGATTATACAATATCACTGCAATGATAGCTCCTTTGAGCCCTGGCACAGCATGCTTTGGCTTGGGCCATAGTTAATTCATACTCAAGAATCATACATTACAACTCCAGCCCAGAAAATGTCACAATCCTACAGGCCAGCCACTCATTTTACCTGACCTCTTCCCTAAGGTTGAGCCCTAGCCTTATGCATGCTCAAGGTTTCATCATACTCCCTGAGGTTGATTAATCGGAGGTACTCTGCTTCTAAATCCATTAGTGAGCAAGCCTATACCTCAGCACATACACTAAAGCTAAAGATCTTAGGCAACTTTGGTACAATGGTCCAGAATGGAATTACATTATAGAAATTATTCTTATAGAGTCTGGTCCAACAACAGTTGTTCAACCTAGACACTTCTAAGCCTCAAAACCTATAGGTACAAGATTGATTTCCACAAAAAACTCAAAGGAACAGATTTGCTCATTGTCCCATGCCCAGCCACCAAACAAGGGAGCAGCTCTACAAACAATAATGGAGGATCTACTGCTGCAAGTGATTCTTTTGGTTTGCATTTAGCGTTCAGTTCCTCCACCTACCTCTAACCACCTTTAATCCCAGACAGATATACAGATGGCATGTCAATAAATCAAAATGTGGTAACAAAAAGGTCGTAGTGTTTTTAATTTCAAGACATGTTTCAAGCAGGAGCTCTTCCTCACACTTGGAATGACATCCTTAGTTGCAGTACCGCTACTGCCAAACTGCTCATTTACAACTAGGACTTTATTGTGTGTGAATTAGGGCTGAACCCAATCCACCATTTTTGAATTTTGCCTAATTTAACTCTAAATGTCTTTTTGGTGGCGAATGTTCTTTTGTCCCAGGAGCACAGTTTCAAAAAAAAAAAAATGATGTGCACAGACAGGTGGGCAGGTGAAAATAAGCACTACATTGTTTTTACAGCCACAAAACCACAATTTGTTGTGGGAAGGGGATTTTGTTTACAGGCTCACATGACAAAGAGGGAACATTGGATTTAGCCCGATAACACACAAAGTTCTGGCTGGATACTGAATCTGTAGGAAGAACAGTCCCATATGGGGCTACCATCGAGGTGCACCCAGCTCACCAACAAGCTGATACTAAATAAAACCGATCTCTAAATCACAGAAATCATCACCCACCGCCCCCCGCTGCCAACAGCACATTCATAGAAGAATTTCCCTTCTGTTACTCGTGATTATTAAAAAAAGTAGCATCAGTTGGTCACAAACGTCTCACTTCCATTTTCACTGTAAGTTATTTCCTCTTTTTGAAAGCAAGAGGAGAAATATGGAATCCCACATACGATGGAAAGTGACATTAACGAGTGAAGTTGCTGCATCACAGTGACTGAGTTCCTCTCCCCTTACACACCTGGGACAGAAGTGAAACCAGCTCAGCCTGGCAGCCATTCACACGTTAGTCACAGGAAAGGCAGGGCCATGGAGCAAAAATGCTCTGAAAATCAAGATGACTTTTTGCTTTATCAGTTTATTTATGTGCACAGGGACTCACTAGGAAACAATGTGATTTTGTATGGCCATAAACTGCCATAGGTGAATCCTTTATCATAGCGGTACCAGCTCCCTGTGTCACATGATCAGCAGCAAGGTTGTTCACCTACACTGTCACAAACTTACAAATAAATAAAATTAACCAATGGTATGTAAAAATCATAGATCCAGTCTGTCTGCCCATAATATCAACTGCCCAGTGTCCTTCATATGGTGGGAACACGGTCACAGGGATGAGGCTTAAGTAAAGCATCTACGGACGCACACTTTCCCACAGTGAATGGTGATAAGTGCGCACAAAATGCAACATGAAAGGTTTCTTTTTCACCACATTTGATTTGAATGTCTAATAAGGTAAATCTTTCAATGAGTTGTCCTATGTCTGTGTGGAATGTGATGGGCATGCTCAGACTGGTAATCTGTGGATTCTGGCAAATGCCAGAGGCAGGGTCAGACTGGGCCAGTGGAACACCGGGAAAAAACCTGGTGGGCCCACCGGCCCAGACCCGCTGTTGGTGCCACCTTACGCCCAGCCCCTGGTCATGATCAGGGCCGGATCAGGTCCAAGACTTCAGGGTCCTAGCACCACCATCCACACACACCTTCCTCTCCCCCCCCCCCAAAGTGAGCGCATGCACTGGGAAACTTTGTATTCCCCATGCACTTTAGGATGCGGCTGGGCTGTATGCCACCCCTAAAATTTTGCTGCCATAGGCCTAGGCCTTTGTTTGGACAGGTTTGATTTTGTCCCAACCGTCCCGCCTGAGCCCATTGCACTCTCATCGTAATCTGATTACCTCCGATATAGCCATGCCCGTTAGTGGTATATTAAGGAAAGATCGGCTCCTTTGGCGATGTAGCCAAACAAGCGGATCTTTGCGTCTATGGCCACCTTTAGATTGTAAGCTCCACGGGGCAGGGACTGATCTCTTTAAGCTGGTCATACACAGAAAGATCCGCTCATTTTGCAAAGTCGACAAATGAGCAGATGTATCACTGATCACTCATCTAGCAGTCTTATTGGGCGAAGACCATACCAACAAGCTGAAGCAGTTCTCACCCCAACAGGATTTTAAAACCTTAGAAACAAAAAGAAAAGTGGAAATTCAGGCACTCAGTATCATTGCATATCAACATTTCGAATGTCTTATTTTATGACTGCACATTTGGCTCAAGTCTTACAATGCTGATTTATCCAAATAGCATTAAAAAAACTCCCTACAGACAGGGTGTCCCCCCTCCATAAATTATAAAATTACTGACACCAGCATTGGAGACCCACATGTAGTCTTATCACTAAACATAGGCAGTGGAATCCACAGTTCAAAATTGTATTTACCCTTTATAGCTAGCGATATTGGAACAAAGCGGTATTTCCAGGGTCATATAAGGTAAAGGATTATGTAGGACCGCTTCAGTTCATAAACTATTGGGGAAAAGAGATGGTGTAGCATTGAAAGTAAATGACTATACTTGAGCTTCAAGCTGCTTTATAACCGGACACCGGTGCTTCTGACCCACTACTATTAATCTGCTCTGTCTGTGTAACACTACTGACTAAATCATATCACAATCAAGCTTCATTCGAGTCCTTTGGATTTTAAAACCTGCCAGATCAATCAATATCTGGCTGATTTTCAGACAGATATTGGTCCGGCAGACCTTTTAGAAAGCCCCATACACAGGCAGATTAGCCGCCATATATGGCCACCTTTAATCTATACAAAGTGTTGTGTAACACGTCAGTGCTATATACAGGTAGGGGACCTGTTATCCGGAATTCTCAGGATCTGGAGTTTTCTGAATATGGGATCTTTCCATGATTTGGATCTCCATGCCTTAAACCTACTAAAAATTATTTATATATGAATTAAACCCAACCAAATTGTTTTGCCTCTATTAAAGGGGAACTATCGCAAAAACGAAAATTTAATATAAGCTTCATCGTACTAAAACTTTGCAAATACAATCAATTAAATATTCAGCATAGTTTCTGAAATAATCAAGTTTATGTTCATTATCCCTCTCTCAGCATCTGTTCTCTTCATTCTGTCTTCATGCAGCAGTTGGGTGTCAGATAGTCACTGACAGTAGATCCAATATATCTTATAGGGGGGCTCCTTTCCTAGCAAATGAATTAGAACTCATTCAAACAACTCACTAGTCAGAGCTCACTAAAATAGATTCCAGTGCAAACTAAATTAACAAAATAACTGCCTTTTGCACAACTTCTGCATGTAGAGACCTGATGTCTGGTGATTTTAATTGAGTGAGCTCTAATAAATCTTCTAGGCAAAAGGAGCCCCCCTAAAGATATATTGGATCTCAAAGTGCCCATACACTGAGAGATCCGCTCGTTTGGCGATGTCGTCAAACGAGTGGATCTCTCCCTGATATGCCCACCTTGAGGTGGGCAATATCGGGCTGATCCGATCGTGGGCCCTAGGGCCCAACGATCGGATCCTAACGAATTGCAATGGGCGGTCGGATCGCGGGACCACATGAACGAATAGATGCAGCCGCGATCCGACGGGATTTTTTGTTCCATCCGATCGAGATCTGGCCGACTTTCGGCCAGATCTCGATTGGTGAAGCCCGTCGGGGGGCCCCATACTTGGGCCAATAAACTGCCGACACGGTCTGTCGGCAGCTTTTAACGGCCCGTGTATGGCCACCTTAACTGTCAATGAATATCTGACACTCAACTCCTGAATGAAGACAGAATGAAGAGAAACAGATGCTGAGAGAGGAATAAACTAGATTTCAGAAACTGTACAAAATGTTTAATTGATTATATTTAGAAAACTTATTACAGAATGCGGATTTATATAATTTTCGCAATAGTTGCCCTTTAAAGGGCATGTAAAGGCAAAAAAATAAAATCCCATTTTTACTTTCTTTAATGAAAAAGAAACCTATCTCCAATAAACTTTAATAAAAAAATGTGTACTGTTTTTATAAGAAACCTGACTGTATGCAGTGAAATTCTCCCTTCATTTACTGCTGTGGATAGGAATTGTCAGATGGTCCCTAACTGCTGAGCAGGGAAACAATCATACTTATGAACAGCAGGGGGAGCCCCCGCCTTACTTCCCAGCCATGCAGAACTCAAGCAGCTTTGTTTATGATGATCCCTAAGCAGCCCAGACCACACTGAGCATGTGCACAGTCTTAGTCTTGCAAAGATGTTTAACAAAGTTACAAGATGGTGACCCCCTGTAGCCAACTTTGAAAGCATAAATTATTTGTTTGATTAGGCTTGTGGTGCAGTAAATTCATGTTTATATTTAGTATACAAAATACAGCATTTCTAGCCTTATTCTATTTTAGACTTTACATGCCCTTTAAGGATTAATTATATCTTAATTTGGATCAAGTACAAGGTACTGTCTTCTTATTGCAGGGAAAGAATGAAATAATTTTTAAACATTTGAATTATTGGATTAAAATAGAGTCTATGGGAGATGGCCTTCCAGTAATTTTGAGCTTTCTGGATACCAGTTTGCCAGATAATGGATCCCATACCTGTACAACTAATAATAATTACATTGCTTACCTTGGCCAAAGGATCAGATATCAGACCAATGCATTTTCCTTCCACTAGATGGCATGACTTCAGCAGCAGCAAGTGGCAGGACAGCCCATATAAAACAGAATTTATTTGGAGGAATGTTCTGTAATATGCAACTGCAACCATGCGTCTATTCTGGTAAAATGTCTGTATATATAACTAGGTTTTGTATTTGTATGCTATTACTCTGTAAAGAGCTCTTAGAGAATACGGAGCTATATAAATAATAAAAGCATACAGCAAGGAAAAGAAGTATCAAACACATCAACGTTTCTCAGTAAATATATTTTGAATGGAGCAATTTAAGCGTTTGCTTCAGAAACACTACTATGGTTCCTATGGCGGAAATTGAAAAAAGTCTATATGGCACAGGTTAAATAGTGGATAACAGATAACGTCATTATGTTCTACAGATCTTATCTGCTGTGTAACCTGAGCTTATTTATATAAACATTAGTAGTGTTTCTGAAGCAAACACAGCAGTTTTACCAGTGCAGGGCAACACTGTATTATATTTTTATTACTTTAAGACACTTTTATTTTTTGATGTTACTGTTCCTTTAAGTCAGATTAAAGGAGACCTAAACCCCCTTTATAATAAAAAACCCCTACCCTCCATAGTCCCCCCACACACAGGAGTTAACAAGAGTAACTACGCCAGCAACAAGGGGTAATTACCGACTTCTGGGTATTTACTTGTGTTAACTCCAGTGCAGGGGGGGGGGAGCAGGGAGGGGGCACTATGGAGAGTAGGGGTTTTTATTAGAAAAGCGCTTTAGTTCTCCTTTATGCACTATGCAAACAGTTTCTTGGAAACCCTCCGTTGGCTGCAGTAGATGGGTGAATGTCACCACTCCCTAGGAAAGGTGGATTTATGCACAGTGCCAACCTACAGCCAGTCAAATGGGTGTTGAACTGAACCACAGAAGTGCGGCCATTATGGCAGGATTACAGTACAGTCAGCAGTGAAGATGAAGAGGCTCCCCTCCATTGCCTGCCCCAGCATCCACTTATTGGAGGTCATATGCAGAGGCACAAAGGGAGTGTCAAATTAACCCCCCTCTTAATGCTTGGGAACAAAGAACAGCTGAACACAGGCAGAACTGCATTTAGAAATGCCTTAAGCTGGAAGATACAGTCGTACGAAACAAAGATTCTTTGGATCATGTGTGAAGTGTTCCGACATTTTTCATACCATGGAAAAATTCAGCCGATTGGACAGGTTAAAAGATTTATATTGGCTACTGATAATATCTCTGGATGTATTGTAGGGATGCACTGAATCCAGGATTTGGATTCGGCATTTTTCAGCAGGATTAGGCCGAATCCTTCTGTCCGGCCGAAGCAAATCCTAATTTGCATATGCAAGTTTGGGGTGGGGAGGGAAATTGTGTGACAAAAAATAAATTTTTTCCCCTTTCCACCCCTAATTTGCATATGCAAATATATGCAAAATAGGGTTCGGATTCAGCCAAATCTTACGCGAAGGATTTCGGGGTTCGGCCAAATCCAAAATAGAGGATTCGTTGCATCCCTAATGTATTGTTTATCGGACAATATCAATAGGTGACTAGTATTTGTCAGGCATAACTTTTGTAAGATTGTCCTACTTATCATAATCTCATTAGACTGAAATGAATGAGCATTGGTTGCACAAAGAATAAAATCTGCACGTCTAAGGCCAGATTTACCCAGCTTAGCACCCTTTTTTTTTTGCACTTTGCACCAATAAAGCTTATAATGCTGCTGTAATGAGCTCCTAACCAGAGCAAGGTACACAATATAAGCCATATCAGGCACAACCATGCTGGGTAATCTAGTTACCCATGTACTTACCCAAAGTAGCAGAATAAGCGATTACAGCCCCGTGTGCAATTCGGTATACTGTAAGGGCACACCTAGATTCAGGGAGATTTAATCGCCTGGCGACTAATCACCTCTTCCTCGCGAGTAAACTTCGGAAAGCGAAGCGCCACAAGTGCATTAGCGCAGGCATTTTTTCATTGAAGCAGACAGAAGAAACAGGGAAGCAGTTCGGGAGAGATTAGTCGCCCCCCAAAGAAGCGCCGATTAGTCGCTGGGCGACTAAATCTCCCCGAATCTCCAGGTATGCCCTTACCCTTAAATGAATAGAACTGTGAGATACACCTATTTAAATATACGGTTATTAGGAAAACTAGGGTTTTCTTTAATCCTTTGTTGCAAAGAGGCAGTTATGAGTAAGTGCATTCACACCAATTAGAGAAACTGTTCTATAATGAACAGTGACAACATCCCAGTGATACAGTATATTCCGCCCACATACACCATCACCCTTTGATAAACATACCCAAGAGTCCGAGGGTATGCTTTGTAATATAAAGAATGCAAGACAACACAGTTATTCCATTAATAGAATATAATGGTAAAAGACAAAAAAAAAATCCCACACAATGTCCAACATCTTCCCACCCATATTCTCATCTGATATTGCACCTAAGTCAGGTCACAAGAAGACCCTATTTCCTACATTTTTCCAGTTCTCTTTTATTAAAAAAAAAAAGAATCGTACAGGTATGGGATCCATTATCCAGAAAGCTCTGAATTACAGAATGGTCTTCTCCCATAGACTTAATCTTATCGAAATAATCAAAATTTTAAAAAATGATTTCCTTTTTCTCTGTAATAATAAAACAGTAGCTTGTACTTCATCCAAACTAAGATATAATTAATCCTTATTGGAAGCCAAACCAGCCTATTGGGTTTATTTAATATTTAAAGTATTTTCTAGTAGACAAGGTATGAAGATCCAAATTACAAAAAGATCCGGTATCTGGAAGACCTCAGGTCCCGAGCATTCTGGATAACAGGTCCCATACCTGTATGAGCCTTTATATACACCTCCTGAGGTGCCAGACTTCTTCCAACCTTGGGGGAGGCTGGCAACACAAGGCAGAAGCTTAAATGCCACTGTGGGTTTGTACACCCACTTCTAGGGAATGGGCTACATGCTCCTGTCATTTCCTTCAAAAGAAAATGTTAAATTATCTAGAGATATACATAAAAATAAACCCACTTTATTGTACCCCTCATGTAAAATAAAAGACCAACAGCACATTAACCTGAAGCATTTTGCAGCCATATTTGGCATGTAGTGAGTTAAAGGAACACCAACACCAAAAAGTATTTCAAAGTAATGAAAATAAAATGTAGCGTTTCCCTGCACTGGTAAAACTGATGTGTTTGTTCAGAAACACTACTATAGTTCATATAAATAAGTAGCAATGGTGGAAATTGAAAAAATGCTATATGGCACAGGATAAATAGTGGATAAACAGATAACACCATTATGTTCTACAGAGCTTATCTGCTGTGTAACCGGAGCCTTTTCGCTTTTGAATGGCTGCCCCCATTGCTACACAGCAGCTTATTTATATAAACAATAGTAGTGTTTCTGAAACAAACACATCAGTTTTACCAGTGCGGGACAACACTGCATTATATTTGTATTACTTTAAAAAACTTTAATTTTTGATGTTACTGGTCCTTTAACGGGACAGAATACACCTAAAAACACCTTTTGCTACAGATGAGTGCAACATACAGAACATGTGTTGAATATATGTTTTCAGCCGATTCTCTTAATTAAAATGTTTTTGCTGTTAGAAAATAATTTTTTTTTTTTTAACTGAACTTTCTTTAACCTTCATAAACAGAATACTTATTTGTTCAGAGCTCCTTATCTTCTGTTGATCAAGCAAACCCCTCCCTTCCTTAAGCTGTGGCCTTTGGACTACCAATTCCTTTTATTAGTTTTTCATCTGCTCAGCAGAACCAGGAAGTGCTAAAGTGAAACTGGTTTCATCTTTTAGTTTAGATATTCCTTAATTAAAACAACAGGCAAAAAGTATGTTCAACACAAGCCCTATTATTGAGCTCAGGTTAAAAAGAGGTGAATACTCCCCCTTTAAGTCGAGAGGTGGGAGTGAAGCAGGATAATAGAATATTATCGCTATGCATGTTTTTGAATTATGCCTCAAACAGTAAAGAGTGAGAACATTAGGAAGACTGTTGAACTCCTGCACCATGGGCAGTGGAAAACCCCTGACATATGCCTTAAGGTGGCCATACACGGGCTGATAAAAGCTGCCGACAGACCGAGTCGGCAGCTTATTGACCCGTGTATGGGGCCCCTCAACGGGCTTCCCCGATCGAGATCTGGCTGAAACTCGGGCAGATCTCGATCGGATGGGACTAAAAATCCCATTGGATCGCGGCCACATCTGTTCGTTGATGCGGCCCCGCGATCCGACCGCCCGTATAGTCACCGTAGGAACCGATCGTTGGACCCTAGGGATTCGGATCAGCCTGATATTGCCCACCTCAAGGTGGGCATATCGGGGAGAGATCCGCTCCTTTGGCGACATCGCCAAACGAGCGGATCTCTCCGTGTATGGCCACCTTTAACTGTTGTCCAAAAAGTCCTTTTAGCCATGAACAGCACAAATCGCTCTGTTACCTGCTCAAGACCCAAGGGTGGAAGGACAACACATATTTTCTGTTACTTCTAAACAGAGTGGTTATGTATTAAGAAGGAAATCGAGAGTGGTTTGAGAGCACTCATAGTATTTTCTGAAAGCAACGCACACAGTTCCTAGTGACCATGCAAGGCACATGGGTTTAGAGCAATGTTTGCTGAATCCTGCAATAAGCAATTCTTAGGGCTATGTATTGTATAAGCAAGTTATGCACAATACTATAATATTCCCTGAGAACAAAACGGGAAGCAAACATACTAAAGCAGTTGGTATTTGTATTATACTTATGTATACACACTCTCAAGTGCAACCATTAGTTTGATAGCAGAGGCCAAGCCATGACCAGTGTGAGAGGCTCTGAAACACAAACCTCAAATAACTCGGGTCATTATTTCAAACTTAGTGTGGAAAAAAAACCAGCAGGATAGCAGAATTTAATGTCAAAGAATTCAGACAATGCCACTGAGACAGTGATCTTCAACATGTACCTCCTCCATTTTCAGCATTGTTGGAAAGTGCAGTGCAGCAGTAGATGGGGTACAATAGACGGTTGATCATTCCCTTAAAGGAAAAGAAAGCCTATAAAAGGTAGTATTTCCTGAGAGCCCGTCCTCTCCTCACCCATTGGCCACTCCAACTCTACCCAGTTGTATTTACCTGTTGAGTAGTGCAGTTGGGTTGGAGGGTACCTTATCATGCTACATGTGTTGGACCTGTTATCCAGAATGCTCAGGACCTTGGGGTTTCCAGATAAAGGATCTTTCTGTGATTTCGATCTTCATACCTTAAGTCTACTAGAAAATCGTGTAAACATTAAATAAACCCAATAAGATGATTTCGCAACCAATAAGGATTAATTAAATCTTAGTTGGGATCAAGTACACGGTACGGTTTTATTATTACAAAGAAAAAGGAAATAATTTTTGACAATATGGGTTATAATGGAGTCTATGGAAGGTGGCCTTTCTGTAATTCTGAGCTTTCCGGATAACTGTTTTCCAGATCCAGATCCCATACCTCTAAGGAATTTTCACTTGCAATGTGCCCCTCAAACCTGTTGCGTTACTTTTACTTTTAGCAGCAGGTAAGAAAAATGATGCAGATTTGTAGAAGACTCCACCCTGCAAATACTACCTTTTATGTGCGGTTCTCCTTTAAACCTATCATGGTTTTCTGTTGCAGCTGACATGCTTTGATGTGTACTAAAGAACAAGCAATGACTGCAGAAACTGTCCTAAGAAGGCTGCACAGATCAGTAATGGAGGATACCAGACTAAAAGCTATACTGGTATTATTTCCCATGATCCCTTGCACTGTAAGAGGGAGATGTAACAACTAATCCCTGGCAAGAAATGGTTCTGAACCACAAAACAACATGACCTTGCAGCATCTGTGGGGCATCTCCTCATAACTGTAGCACACAACACAGAACACATTACCCAGCATACAGTATATAGCTCATAAAGCAAAACAATCTAACTGTTGTGGTTGTACCTTGTAAGTTTGGTTTTTAGGATCATATTAATTTTTAGTCTGTGTTCAGACTATTAACATAGTTATGACATAGTCACAATATCTACATAGAGTATTCAAGGCTCTATTCTAATATTAGCCCACGTTCCTTTTGGCCTGTTTTAATACAAGTCCATATTCGTGTTGGCCTGACAACATAGCAGAGATGTTTAGCCTTTTTACACAAACATCAACCTGTTATCTGGCATATCCTACTGGACTGAATAAATTCCGGGTTTTTGGGGCACAGATTTGAAGGTAGAAAGATTAAAAGAACACAAATAATAAGATTCGCCACTGCTGGGAACAGAACAGAACAGAAACTCTCTGCAACCAACCTAAATAGCCAAAGATTCATAGAACTTCTGTTATTAACAGTTACTGGAAGTCCATCCAGGAAGGATAAAGGAAAAGGGACAACAATTCCTTGCAGAGCTACAGATTGTTGGTTGGCTGTTCTTTCTTTCTCTTTCAGTCGGGAGTCAGTCTGTTTCATCTTCCCCATCAGAACTCATCGTCAGAACTCAGAAGCAAAGTCTTCTCTGTGTCCCGAGCTCCTGATACACTCTGTGATCTAGAAATTATCTGTCCATTGCGCCAGCTCGTGCCTTGTTCTAGAGTAGATTGCTGGGTGTACTGCTGGTATGCTGGAGAGAAGTTGTGGATGGCATCTTGGACAATGTCATGGGGATTCATGGTCTCTTTCAAGCTGCTCGAGATGCTCTTCATTGGGGCACAGCGGCCTGTGTGAGAATACAGGAGTTACATACAAGTTAATGTATATTGTTGTCTACTACAAATACTACTAATACTACTTCTATAAAAGGCCCATCTAATTATATTCTAGCCTCTGAACAGAACATATATGTACTTGGATATAGAGCCTTTTCATTTCCTGGCATTACTGCTACTTTAAATCCAAACAACACATCATTAAAAATTTTAAATTAATTTATAGTATGCTCTAGAATATTCAAAGCAACTTTTCAATAGGTCTATGGTTTTCATTATTTATTTTTTAGGGTTAAAAGTAAACAAAAAGTCTTAGACTATGAATGTCTACATCATACTAAACGTTAATTTAACTAAAACAGGGCTTGGCTTTACCAGTGTCTGTAAGCATTGCCCAGGTAGGACATGTTACATACAGTTGGGTCCATAATATTTGGACAGACAATTTTTTTTTCTAATTTTGGTTCTGTACATTACCACAATGAATTTTAAATGAAACAAATCAGATGCAGTTGAACTGCAGACTTTCAGCTTTAATTCAGTGGGTTGAACAAAGAGATTGCATAAAAATGTGAGGAACTAAAGCCTTTTTTTTTTTTAACACAATCACTTCATTTCAGGGGCTCAATAGTAATTGGACAAATTAATAAACTGAAAATAAAATACATTTCTAATACTTTACTGGCAATGACAGCATGAGGTCTTGAACTCATAGACATCACCAGATTCTGGGTTTCCTCCTTTTTAATGCTCTGCCAGGCCTTTACTGCAGCGGCTTTCAGTTGCCGTTTGTTTGTGGGCCTTTCTGTCCACAGTTCAGCCTTCAACAAGTGAAATGCAGCTCAATTGGGTTCAGAGCAGGTGACTGATTGACTTTTTTTAAGATATTTTTTTTTTTACCAAAGTCCAATCTAGCCTTTCTATTCTTGATGCTTATGAGTGGCTTGCACCTTGCAGTGCACCCTCTGTATTTACTTTCATGCAGTCTTCTCTTTATGGTAGACTTGAATATCGATACGGTTACCTCCTGGAGAGTGTTGTTCACTTGTTTGGCTGTTGTGATGATTCTGTGATCATCTACTACTGTTGTCTCCGTGGAAGTCTAGGTCTTTTTGCATTGTTGTGTTCACCAGTGCTTTTTTCTTTCTCCAGATGTACCAAACTGTAGATTTTGCCACTCATAATATTGTAGCAAATTCTTGGATAGGTTTTTTCTGTTTTTCTGTTTTTGCAGCATAAGGATGGCTTGTTTCACCTGCATGGAGAGCTCCTTTGACCCCCCCCCCCCAGGGCTTTTATCTGCTTCATTGATGACATAACGAAGGAATTGCCCACACCTGCCCATGAAATAGCCTTTGAGTCAATTGTCCAATTACTTTTGAGCCCCTGAAATGAAGTGATTGTGTGAAAAAAAGTCTTTAGTTCCTCACATTTTTATGCAATCTTTTCGTTCAACCCACTGAATTAAAGCTGAAAGTCTGCAGTTCAACTGCATCTGAGTTGTTTCATTTAAAATTCATTGTGGTAATGTACAGAACCAAAATTAGAAAATAAAAAGTTGTCTGTCCAAATATTTATGGACCTGTATACACACACACACACACACACACACACACACATTTGTTTGAAAAGCGAATACCTGGTCATTGTAATGTCCCACTAAAAATGATAGAAGCACCCTTATATTACTTTATTGATGTACTTTTCATGCCCAAGAAAATTATTTCCAGAGAGTGATTATGGTGTAAGGCTAGTTTTCTATCTGCCAGACGGCCAAGCAGGGATATAGGGGGAAAAAAAAAAAAATCAGAAAACGCATCTGTTGCAAGCACAGATACTGACACTAATAGATTTCACTAGATTTTGTGGTCATGGAAAATTTAGACGTGCCATTTCTATTTTTACCTCTATGTGGGAAAGTTTAAACAATACAAATACTGTCAAGTATGCAGGCCAAACATGCAACAAAAATGCAAACAAAGCCACTCCCTGCCAGAGTCACAGTGTGCAGCCTTCCAGGTAATGTTAAACTCCAGAAACGGAACTAGAGGGGGCGGGCCCTGGCGCAGGACGCGCAGCCGGGCCCCCGCCCCCTCCGTACACCCAGAACTGGCCCGGGAATATGCGCCGCAAAGTGGCACGCGGACTGCCGGGGGGCCCTGAGGGGGTGCGGGCCCTGGCCCGCTCGCACCCCCTGCTCCCCCAGTAGTTCTGCCCCTGTTGAACTCCATCTCCCAGAACCAACACACTCTCAGTCTTTAGTTAGGAGTTGCAATTTCACATGAACTGGAGGCCTGCAGGAAGCCCTTACTTTATATGGGGGAGGGGAATCACGGTGTCGGTTTTAAAGGAACAGTAACACCAAAAACAAAGTGTTTTTGGGTAAGGCCAGACGAGGAGATTTTGTCGCCTGGCGACTTATCGCCACGTCTTTTGCGCGACTATCTCCCCGAACTGCCTCAGCGTCTTTTCCCCATAGGCTACAGCGCAAAATCGCCTGCGCTAATGCACACGCGGCGATGCGTTTTCAATAGTCGCCCAAAGTTACCTCAGTGAGGCAAAACAAGGAAGTAAAAATGTTTTCCCCTTCCCACCCCTAATTTGCATATGCAAATTAGGATTTGGTTCGGTATTCTGCAGAATCTTTCTCCAAGGATTCAGGGGTTCGGCCGAATCCAAAAAAGTGGATTCGGTGCATCCCTATAATATATATATCTCAAGTAAGTGACAGCAGCCCAGAGTATGTGCAGTCAATCAGCAGAATTGGGCATAGATTATTAATGTTAAATGTTTTAAATTGCCTTGGGCCACATAAAAAAAAAAACCAAAACATAATGAGAAGCATTTCTAGCCCCCTTCTTTATTAAGCTTTATGTCTCAGTTAAAGTGTTATTATTAGAACTAATAATAATTAATAATTGTTATTACAGGGCTTTCCATGCTACTACTACACACAAATGCTGCAACACATCAGTTACATTTAAAAACATGTAGATCTTAGGATATTTGAGGGCAGTTTGGCCTTTGAATGAGAGATGCAGTAAGGATGTCCCTAACTGATGTTGGGGTACAATTATCTTCTCCAATTTGCCTGTCCTAACAAGGATTATCCTTTTGCATCATATATGGTTTCAAACATTTCTAAAAAAAAAAAAAAAAAAATGAAGTCAAGTACTCTCACCTATATAAAGGTTTGAATCCCTGCTTGTGTGTTCTTGTGCATAAAATGACTGCACAGTGGCATACCTACCAGCTTTTCACACAGTAAAAGGAAAGCAAAGTAGCTTGTAACATTATCTGAAAAGCATAAGCAGAGACAGAGCCATACCTACCATATGGGCCATAGGTTGGAACAGCTTCCGAGCAGAACCAGGGCAAAAGCAAGAAAAAGGGGGAAAAAAGAAAGAAAGGACAGGTAAAGAAACAGAAAGATTACACAGTGGCATGTAACAGGGATAATCCCTCACTCATCATCTGAGGATCGCAAGCTCATGCATGGAAATAAGATCCACATGATCCCTCAATTCCTTGTCATGAGCCAGCACAGAGTCATCCCTATCAACACATTGTCAGACTGCAAACAGGAAAATACCCATAAATAGCCTGAGTCAAACTCAGATCTCCACTGCACTTCCACCACATGCCTGCTGAGCAGGAATGGCTGAGAGCAGCCATTGCCAAATTACATTTTGTAGCTTCTTCCTTTGTGTGTATTGGGGGGGGGGGTGTGTGTGCGTGTGTGTGTGTGCGTGTGTGTGCATGTGTGTGTGTAGGTAGGTATGTATGTATTGTTAAGCTGGCAGTGAGGTCATTAATACTTATGTGTTTGTAGTATTGCTTGCTTCCTCCCCATAGCTGCTAGCCATATAAGGAATCAAAGCATATTCAGTATCCTTTTCTGCAGAACAGTTGAACTACAGCTGAAGGAATGATGGACTTGTGTAGTTCACAAACGTAAATGATTACACATCATGGAGCAGATTCCTCAATATCTTTTTGTAATTGATCATGATAATTATACATCAATTAGGCAAACTTTGCATTTGCTGGAAAGGGTGGCACTGGCATTACTGAAATAGGTTGCACTCTTGTTATGTCACACTTGAGGGCACTCTGGGGCTTGAAACATGTTGTGTGATAAATAATTGCTCCTCTCTGATTTTATATTAGTCACTACATAATAGGTGGAACATGGAGGGGGTTGATGTGCTGAACAACAATGCGACTTGATTACCAAATTGTGGGGTTGGCCCCTTCACGGGGAGCTCAGGGGTTGAATATACTGGATATTCTTGGAACTTTAATAGGAGGACCTAAAGGTGCCCTGCCAGGTGATGGAAGGCAACAAAGTGTGCACCTGACTGTAAACCTTTTACTTAAAGGAGAAGGAAAGTCTTCTTGCACTTGGGGGTGCCGAATGTTAAGACACCCCAAAGTGATTGTATTGACTTACCTGAAACCCCGGGCAGGTGCTCCTATCAGCAGAAAACTGCACCAGCCCAGGATTATTCTAGTGAGCACCACGGAGTGATCCTCTTCCGTCTTCCTCTTCCTTCGTGCGGCTGCACATGCACAGTAGAGCGAAAAGCCGAACTTTAACTAAAAAGTTGTTCTACTGCGCATGCGTCTGCCCCGGGAAATTTGAAGAAAGAAGAAGCCTAACGTTTGGCAACCCCAAGTGCAAGACGACTTTCCTTCTCCTTTAAGTCTTATACAAAGCCAAGTTTTGCCCAAGTCTTATGACCCATGAGAAAGCCTGGTGTTACATTTGACAGAGGGATGAAAAGTTTATTAGCATAAAAAAAAAAACATATTTGCATAAGCTGTCCCCACAGGAGTAGCTGGGAGGGGCATTTTTTTTTTTTTAAAGCAAAGTCAGTTGTTTTCAACTAACTTTCAATTTCTTTTAAATAAGTGGTACATTACATAATGCAAATGTTTTAGGTGGGTTGTAGTTAATATGTACTTAGGGGTAGATTTATCAAAAGTCAGATTAGATGTTTTTCACGATTCAAATTTGTATTGCACCCAAACTCACATATTCGAGATATATTTTTGAAAACTTGAATGACTGGTATTTATTAAGCAAAAAAAAAAAAAATTCAAATGTAAACATTTGCCATCTAAATGCTGGCAAGCCATGTAGCAGTTGAAGTTTTTGGATGATTTGTGTTTTTTTTATCCGAAAACGTTATCAATTTGAGTTTTTAGGACATAAACCCGATCAATTCAATCGATATGAGTTGACATGAACTCGATCATTAGAGATTTTTCCCCTGTCGTTTTTCATTCGAGTTTTTGACACTCAGATTTTTTCATGAATACCAAAACATTCGAAATTCAAGTTTATCCAAGGTAGACAAACCCTCACACAACTCACAAATTTGATTCTTGAAAAATATGCCCCTTAATATACTACATAAATCAAATCTAGCATTATATAACCAATACACCTGCTTCTTTAGTAAGTCTTAAAATCATAGTTAGGGTGTTTGAAGAGGCGATTTCACAACATATTCCCAATATGCCTGAGGGAAGTGTAAGGGCTATATTAAGC
The DNA here is from genome assembly GCF_017654675.1 of Xenopus laevis. NCBI lineage: Eukaryota > Metazoa > Chordata > Amphibia > Anura > Pipidae > Xenopus > Xenopus laevis. The sequence continues at coordinate 101,554,760 of NC_054378.1, forward strand.
AACAGAAATGCAGTTAGTGCGATACCAACTAGTCATATGTCACGTTACTGTGTTTGCATAGATCTGCCATAGTTCAATAACCTGCTGGTAGGATAATGACATTCTGGTGAAATTCCCTAGTGTGCAAGTGCGTAAGAGTGCAAGTCAGAGACTGAGGTGAATGATGAATCATTTCCGGTGTTTCATTTCCCTTGTAAAGCAGAAGGAAACAATGTAACTTTGTAAATTTCCCACTAGGTGTCAGTAATGCAGTAACATTTAGAAATAATCTGGATTGCCTGTACCTGACATAAATCTCTAAAGAGCCATGCACCATGATAGAATCAGGGAGTTTTGACTGTAGGTAATCATGTAGGTAATCATGTATAGATACTTTACTGAACCATGTAAATGCATTGCTATATATATTTGAAGGCACTTTAGAGTTCCATGGCATATATAAAAGCCCTTGCCCTGAGCATTTATATGGTCATGGAAATCTTTTAGATTTCACCATAGGCAGGTAGATTATTCCCTATACTTTTTTAACATCACTTTCTTTTAGTCTAATGGAAGCATCTTGAAATATGGAATAAAGAGCTAACAATTTCCCTCCTCTATAACTACGAAATGCTTTCCACAACCATTCTACAATTATCAGAAGCTAGCAAGTTATTGACATTACTACAAAGGAGTCTTGGAATGGTTTTAATAAGACCATGGCTAGTCAGAAGCAGCAGGAGCAACCGCTTAAGGCTGCACATGCCTGTAACAAGAGATACCATAAAATGTTGATGGCATAAGCATTCCCCCTGTAATGGCCACAATTTAGCAGTAAAGATTTTACAGCAATCCTTTATGGGAACTTACATGGCACGGGGTAGCAGGTTAGGGACTTTTATATGAGCCTAGAGTTCTGAGGCATACTTGCAAGATTTACTAGATGCTACTTGTAAAGCTGTACAGGTGAGAACACTATACTTACCCTGGGCATCCAGACGCTTGTCTAAGTAAACCTTGTAAGTAAAAGCATAGCGTAAAGCAATAGCCGCAAAAAACATTTCCACACAGATGATAAAGTTCTGGTATCCAGCAGCCACTGTTCCCTCTCCCACAGACACCTCTGCAGAGTCAATTTTGGGGATGGCTCCACACTTCTCCATTATGGCTAGTAGCATTCCTAAAGTAGAAGAGAGAGGCAAACACAGCAACATTCATTATCACTTGTCCAAATGATATGTCCACTGTAATAAGCCAGGTTCTGTTCATTGTGATCCTCCCAATCCATCTGACCCCTTTACAACAAATTCTCTGATATTCACATGCATGAAAGTAAGGTTCTCCCTATTATATTTTATGGAATGCCTAGGTCTCATGGTACTAATATGCAATTACCTTCCAAAACCTACACCTATATAGGGAACATACAGTATACATTTTAAAGACTAATTTACAGCACTTTCAGCAACCAACAGATAATATAAGATTGAGTGGCCCAATGTCAATATGAAAGCTTTTATTGATTCTGGAAGGTCTTGTTCGGTTTTTATGTGCACCAGGGTCACTAATGTGAAAAGTGCTCTAAAGAGACACCCAGCCATTTTCCCCGATACAATTCAATATTACAAATGATATATTTGCATAGAGGCATCTCCTAGTGGGTGTTGGGGCTTACAATTAAGTGGCTGCAGGAAAGCTAAAGGGCTCATGTTTTCAGTGACATTTTTCTCAATATTTCAGATAACTGCGTAACATCATATAATGGCAGTATTTCCAGGGTCTTTATGCTGCAGGCTTTCCACGGAACAAAAGTAGTATGTACATTATTTCTGCTAGGCTTTTGCTATTGTTAAACCAATCAAAGCTGCTCTTTTAGTAACTTCTCTGCAATAACTAAAGAACAAAGTGTCAAAACAATATATCCGCTCCCCATTGGTTTACTCCACTCATTATTCTCTTCAGAAAGTAAAATAATTCTTTATTTATTAGAGCCAAATAATTAAGGGAAGATAATATTAGACTGCTTGCATAAGCTCAGGCCAAGAAGCAATAAAGGAAGGCTCTTCACTTTAAAGTAGGCTGTGGGTTTTTGTGCGACTCACCTTGCCAGAAGGACAGAAAGATGACGGATTTCACCATAAAAAACTTGAGAACTGGGCTGTATGGGTTGAGCAGCTCCCTTGTGGCGAAGTAGAAGAGAAAGAGAGCATAGAGTGCCAAACTGACGGAGATGTTGTAGATAATGGTCACATAGAGGTAACCACTTGCCACACTGAAAATATAAAGTTCAGCATAAATCCTCTCTTACAGGAATTATAGGAATGAGTCCTGAAGCATTTGACAGTATATCTGTTGACAGCACAGAAGTAAGGTCTAATGTTTATTGTTGACTGGTATATTCTTCAAAGACAAAGACAGGAACTTTGTTGTGGTATTTGGAGAATGCAACAGAAGAACATGGCTGCTAGAGGCACTGTTATATCTCTACCATGGCTCCCGGGAGAGTGACAATAGGCTGCACACAGTTTCCTGCAAATCACGGTTTAAGCTTATAAGGGTTAATAGTAAAGTAACATACTATATGGTATCTTAAAGGTGAACGAACCTTTTAAACACAAACAGTTGCAACTTTTTACCAGTACGAGTGCTATAGCTTTATGCTGTCTAAATAGCGCAGCAGTTTCTTCTCTGTTATTAGGATATTATCTAGCACTACAAGCAACAGTATACAAACAAGTAACTTACTTAAAATCGCCATCCCTGTACTTCCCAAAGGCCTGCAGAATCACGGTTATAGCTGCCATTAGTGGTTTCACTACACAGAACTGCAGAGTAGCCTGCCAGAGAACAAAAAAAGAATGTGTAAGACCCAGATGGACTGTTTTTCAAATAGCGCAAGACTTCAATTCCGAAACCAATCTACAAGGGAAATCTAGCAAATGCAAAAAGGCTGTGCCGGCATGGAAAAAAACAAGAAAGCTTGTGCACTATCCCTGCTATCGAATATATACTTTATATGACCTCAGAGTAAGGGCATTGTAACACAAAGCATTGAAATTATTTTATATTGAACTCTTTATATTGCTATTAGATAAACACAAAAGAAAAAGGGAAACAAAAGACAATCCAGGGGCCCTTGTTAGAGACTTGATCAATTTACTTACCTGTTTACAGAAACGCAGGAAGCCAATAGAATAAGTCTTTCCCCAGAGGCAGCACGTACCATACATACAGCTGGACCTAAAATTACAAAAACAGGGCATATAATATTACTACATGTGTATAGTAATAAAGGCGTTTGTACCTGAACTATGTGAAATGTTCAGTAATAGGTATTAAAAAAAATGATTTATAGGATTTGTAAAAGAGACTTTTTAAAAGTTATATAAGAGAATATATTTCAGCCACAAGACTCCTTATAGCTGTAAGCACGAGTGGTTTTTATCTAAATGTGAGAACTGCTGTACAGGCCGAGGGTATGATAACCATAAAGTGTTATTAAATCATACACTTTTATTTATTTATCATCTTGACTTTAGGTCAGTGAGAATCGTGTACAATTTGCCAGCATTGGCACATTCAGGGTAGACATGGCAGAAAAAACACCAGAGATTTGCCAAGTGAGTGATAGGCTTGTAATCCTTTATTAAAAAAAAAATTAAATATAAAATTGCTTGAGGTACTTTCCTAAGAGTACAGCCACACAGGACTGTTTCTCGGACTGTGGGTAAACGCAAACCTAAAATCAGCCCCTACGCTCCAATCAGCTTTCTGATGCGTCTGTATCCAGAGCCACTCTGTCTGGCTTGTAGTGCATTTCAGGTAAACTATACTCGAGAGAGAATCAGCATTGTGTGGACATACCCTAAGCATTTTCGCAATCTACAATTTTCTTTTTTTAACTGCCAATATAATAAAGTTTGTAACAGTGCCACACGTCTGTTAGTTCCTTTGACTAGAATGGAGAGATAAACCTTCAGAAGGAAAACAGAGAAGTGCTCTGTTGTTGTTCTGCTCAGGAAAGAGATCAGAAATCTCAGATGGCATTTCACATCTCTTTCTTGAGAACTGCAACATCAGAACAGTTCTTGGTTTCCTTCTGAAATTTTTCTCAAATAGTAGTCAGAGAAGGTTGCAAGGTTACATTACAGCAGTAGTTAAACAGCTTACCGTAATAGCTTTGAAACTGGAAAAAAAGCTAATTGCAAAAGTACTTATGAGAGCACCCTGGGTCATTTTTTAAGGTTTACATATTCTTCAAGTAAGAGTTGAAAATCACATGACTTGGAGAGTGTAGAAAGGTCCATAAATATCAGGAAATATGCAAACATTGGGGATAGACTACACTAGAAACATTGCAGTTTGGCATCAGACAGACTCCATCCTACAAGTTGGATGTAGCTGCGTGGGTTAAAAAACTAAGGGGACGGATAAAAAAATCAAATGTGTAAAAAACATGAAAGCTTTGCCATCTGACACGACTATCAGAAGGAAATGCTGCATTTGCATATGATGAAATAAAATCTGAGGTCTGCCTTTCTTCTCCTTGAAATACATTGACTGTTGGATGTAGATGCAAGAACACAACACACCATCCCACTTTATCAGATCGGTTTTACATTATTGCGGTAGGATGCCACAAAATCTTGCGCTGTCACAATACAAGATTTGAGGATCAGATAAAGTCTGACCCACAAAATCTGATCAAAAGCCCTTCTGTAGTTTTGCCCTTTAAAGGAACAACTTAAAAATTCTACAGTACTAAAGTACTGTAAAACCCAACGGGTGAACTTTTTGCCTATTGAATAACAAATGTAAATGGAATATGCTTGAAATTAACCTAGGAGTATACTTTGCTTCCAAGGTTCTGAAAAAATTACTTCGTTTTAAAAATAAGGATTTTCACACAGTGCCTGCATGAGAAAACATATGGTTAGCTCTCAGTCTTTACCTTATAAAAGCAGCAGATCCTTTATGTTTTTATAGATTTCATATAAGCTTCCTTACATTGGAGTAAGAAACTTTCTAAATACAATCAATTAAAAATTCAGCATTGTTTCTGAAATAATCAAGTTGATGTTCACTATTCCTCTGTCAGCATCTGTTTCTCTTCATTCTGTCTTCATGCAGCAGTTGGGTGTCTGATTAATGATCCAATATATCTTATAGGGGGACTCCCTTTCCTAGCAGATGTATTAGAGCTCACTCAAATAACGGATTCCAGTACAAACTGCCTTTTACACAAATTCTGCATGTAGAGAGACATGATATCTAGTGATTTAAATAGATTGAGCTCTAATACATCTTCTAGTCAAAAGGAGCCCCCCCCTATAAGATATATAGGACATAACGGACAATAAATATCGGACACCCAACTCCTGAATGAAGACAGAAAAAGGAGAAACAGATGCTGAGAGAGGAATAGAGAAGATAAACTTGATTATTTCAGAAACGGTACTGAATTATTAATTGATTGTATATATAAAGTTCCTTATTTCAGTTTTCTCAAGCGGATATCACACATTCATTATCGTGATAGTTCCCCTTTAAGGGGAAATCTGCTAAACCCTAATTAGACAAACGTAGCCAGTTCCCTGGAGTGCTCTCTGATCTTGCTTTCCCATGTGTTGCACAGATAAAAGAAGAACCTGTAAATATAAATTATATGGTGGGACAGAGGACACCATTAAACAAGTGATCCCTGCAAGGAATGTAGCTCTAAATGAAATGGGATTATTTGACAAATAGAAACTGTAGGGTGGTCATGCCCCTTACATGTGTGATTTTCTTGTTGCCTGAATGAAAAATGTGGATTTTTCAGACAAACTAAAAAGGATACGGAACTCTGATTTCAGTGTGTAATCACCTATTAATGACTAAGGCTGAGGGGACAATGCTCTCAGACTGTTTTTTTTTTGCTGGCTGAAAGAAGCGAGTTAGCTCCCTTCCCCAGCTCCATTCAATAGCACTGAAAAGAGCCATCTCTGCTTGCATGCAGGCAGAGAGAGTGAAGTGGGGGTCAGCCAGAGAACGCAAAAACAGGCATTTTTGGGCCGACCTCTGCTACGTGTGCCTGCACGCCAGCAGAAGCTGCACTTTTTAGTACAGATTAACGGAGCTGGAGGAGATTGCTTCTCTCAAGATGCAAAATAATACAGGCTCAGAGCAGCAGATACAACTCTCTGTATGCCCTCAGCCTAAGAGATTTACTACCCATATGATGCAAACATTCTTTATGCATTTAACGATGGAAATCAATGTACAGTAGATCCTACATTCAAGATGGGCATACACAGAGACCTGCTCGTTTGCGGATTATGCCAAACTAGCGGATCTCGCCCCCATATGCCCACCCTAGGGCCCAACGATTGGATCATAATGTAAGGAATACAGGAAGGCATCAATGAACAGATATCAGGGAAGCCTGTCGGAGGGCCCCACACGCGGCCAATAAGCTGCCGACTAGGTCTTTCTACATCAAAATCTAGTCTATATATAATGATTAATGAAGCAAAAAGGTGTTTTCCTATAGACTCTCTCAGCTGATTTTGGCTGTGAACAAAGCAAGTCAGGGAGACAAAGATCAGCAGCAGGTAAGACACTGAATACTCACTCAATAGGCTTCCCGCGGATCTCTGTCATGATGTTGCTTTCACCCCCAAGGTATTCATAACAAAGGCTCAGGAAGTTGTAGATGACAAATGCTGCAGAGGACATGTAGCACAGTAGTGAGAAAGCATGCGATGTCCACAAGAACTTTTATAGCAAGGTATTTGTTTTCACGATGATACACTGCATGCAGAGATCACTTCAAAGATACACCCATACTAATCCCTCTTCCAATCTTGTATGTGTAAAGGTAGCCATTTGAAGGCACCCAAACATTGGCAAAGACAAGTAGGACAAGATTTCACCGTTTTACACTCAGTGCATTCTAAAGAAATCGGTGTTTTAACATTGTATACATACAAAATGCTGCACACCATTGGCAAAATTGATGTTTTCTTTTACTGTATAATGCTATAAAATAAATGATACATGGGAACATTTAATTCAAGTCACTTTTGAATATATTGTATGTGTTTACTCTACACCCCACAGAAGAGGTGTGTGTTCACTGCCAGCCAAAGTAGTTCATTTGTATTTAACAAACAAAACAAACTGGTCAATTTGCCTGCTACCAGCACTATCTACTCCGTTTCTGTCTGCAGCCATGTAACCTGCCACAGACAGGGCAATGGAAAGTTAATTTAAAGCTAATGGCACATACGAGTTTTCTGCCTATACGTCTGGTAACATGGCACAAACATTTAGGCCATCCTTTAATAAGAATGCGGTTATACAACTCTCAGTTATTGGGAATTAAAGTGAAGACTGATTTATGAATTCCCTGGGCTGGTGCCATATGAGGGAAAATAATTGGAGAGACAAATAACATATTTATAGTTTTCCCTGTCCTTTAAGGGGCTATTTACATAATAAAACAAAACTGAATTCTAAGCAACTTTAGAGATTTTGAAGTTACTTGTAAATGTTTTTAAAAGCTGTATCTATATGTTCTTTCTAATTCCTGATGGGAAGTAGTCTAAATGTACTTGCACACCCTGGCCTTCACAGGAAACGATACCCTGGTGCACAGCAATGGAGGAATCAGCCACCTCACTTTCAAATAGATGCAAGAAAATCACTGGCACACAGGTAATGCCTGCAGGGTGAATGAAACCTTGCTTAAAATTTATTGCAGCATGCAACGTTTCGCAACCCCCTTTATCAAGAATGCTTGATAAAGAGGGTTACCCCTGAAACGTTGCATGTTGCAATACATTTTAAGCAAGGTTTCCCCCTGCCAGCATTACCTGTGTGCCAGTGATTTTCTTGCATCTTTCTAATTCCTGCACTGCTGGCTCAGACTACATCCACAAAACTGAACGAATGTTGCAATAGTCAGCTGCCACTAGTCAAGACTCTAACGCCCTTATGTAATAAAAAGCACTACGTTTGCCAAGGAGCAGTAACTCAAAGCAACCAATAAGAGATTTGCTTTTAAACAGGTGACCAGCAAATGCTACCCGCTGATTGGTTGCTATGAATTACTGCTCCTGGCCAAATTTAGTGTAGTTTATTACATTACCCACTAAGGCTACTGCCACACGGGGGACAAAAACAGTCTTCTGAAATAGGAAGTCCAAAATCATCCTGTTGAAATGTGCAGGTCGATTTCTATGGCCAGCAGCCTTGTCTTCTTTTTGCATTCGGAACTATCTTGTTGGCTCTGGCGTGAACCGTGTGGCACTAGCCCAAATCCCACAAAGACTTGCATGTCCTGTGAATAACATACTTGTAAAGGATGCAAGGAATTTTGGGAACTGAAGTCTTGACAGAATATAAAAGATCAGCATCAGTTCAAAGCTTACAATGAAGGATTTCATAAAACTATCATAACATGGGGGAAAACTACCCGTTATATAACTATAGGCAGACAGTGTGAGCGAACCTCTATGGGACGGATAGGGTATCTCACAGTATTAGAGAGAATTTTTAAGAAAAAAAAAAAGCAGAGCAGTTCGTATTCCTGTGTCCTAGCTATGGAACGCTGTAACTAGCTGTATGCGCTTAATTTTAATAGCACATGATGCAGTTTCACATTTGCTTATCTCTGCTGACAGTGACTGGTGGGAAAGGTGAGGTGGGCAGATAGGAATACAGTATCAAACTAGGGGGAAAACAGTGTTTACTAATATGGTTTACAATAAATCATCAGGAAGCCTGCTTTATCTGCACATCTTGTTTATGCATACTAATAGGAGCTGTACTTTTCCTTGTGAAATTACGGAGCAAAAAAAAAAAAAAAAAAATGCTCTGTTCTACAGTTTCTCAGCCGTTCCCTTAGATGACCCTGCTTAAGTCTGGGACTCAGCTTCACATAAAAAAGAAGTGGTTTAAAACTAAATATGCACCTTATTGGAATCCCTATTGTTTATTGTTGGAACACATTTTTTTACTGTATAGATACTGGCTATGGTTTCTGACACAGGTTCAGAAGACCTTTAGCAGCTAGCAGTCATTAATGAAGGTAAAACGGTTCAGGCTAAACTGTTAGGGGCCAATATAAATGGGCATATAATGGAGTGTCAGGGCTGAGTGATCAGAGTAAAGCTGGCCATAGATGAGCAGATTTTAGCTTCATATCCAACAAGTGATCATTCGTCGCAATCTTCCGACCTGCCACTACCGATTCAGATTATATAAAGCAGTACAAGAAAAAAATCAGATGATTTTCTGGCTGTGACAGCAATTGTATGAATGTTATGTCTGACAAATTGTAGTGACAGTCACCCATTGATATTGTCAAAAAAGGCATTACATGCAGAGATATTATAGTTGGCCGACAGCAATCTTCTAACCTGTCCGACAGACTAAACAACTGATTGCCATTGCACAAAAATGGTCAGGATGGTCCAAACAAGGTCTGAATCATACAAAACTAATTTTCCTATAACTGTACCTTTGCATCTATGGCCAGCTTAAAGGAGAAGTCAACCTGGACGGGGAAAAAACCCTCCCCTGTGTAGGCCTCCTCCCTCCCTACCTGCCTCCCCCGGGCAAATACCCCTAACTTGTTACTCACCCCTCGACGCAGGTCCTCTGCTGCTGAGTTAACGGGCGCCATCTTCTCCCGAGCGCTCTTCTTCCTGCTTTGACCAGCATTTTTTGGTGCATGCGCAGTACGAGGGATTTACCGGTAAGGATCTTCTGCACTTGCGCCGAAAGTCACGAAATTTTCGAAAAAAAGATCGTAAACGTCATGACTTTCGGCCTCATGCGTGATTGGAGCCATTTGCCGGTACGGAGCTACTGCGCATGCGCAAAAAAAGCAAGAAGAAGAGGGCTCGGGAGAAGATGGCGCCCGTGAACTGCGCAGAGGACCTCCACTGGAGGGTTGAGTAACAAGTATGGGGCATTTGCCCGTGGGGGCAGGTAGGCCGGGAGGGAGGAAGGCCTACACAGGGGAGGGGGGTTGGAGGGTTTTCCCCATACAGTTTGACTTCTCCTTTTGGTTCACCTTTGGGCTAACTTATGTCATAGAATGGCCAACTCTAAGCAACTTTTCAATTGAGTTTTATTATTTCTTTTTTAAAGAATGATTTGCCGCCTTCTTCAGATTCTTTCCAGCTTTCAAATGGGGGTCACTGATCCATCTAAAAACAAATGCTCTATTAGGCTACACATTTATTGTTATTGCTATTTCTATTAGTCATCTTTCTATTCAGGCCTCTCCTATTCATATTCCAGTCCCATGTTCAAATCAGTGCATGGTTACTAGGGTAATTTGGACCCTAGCAACCCGATTCTGAAATTGCAAACTGGAGAGCTGCTGAATAAAAAGCTAAATAAGTCAAAAATAATAAAAAATGGAAACCGATTGCAAATTGCAAACTATGTCAAACTAAAAGTTAATTTTAAGGTGAACAACCCCTTTAAGAGTAAAGTGAGCGAGTAAAGGATGGGTATAGGTTTGGGGCAGGCGACTGTGAAACAGGAAGAATATGAATAATGAAGCAAAGGGTTTGGCATGACTGTTGGCTCAAGTAGTACAGCCGGCAGCAGATTATCAGCCATATGTATGAAAGGCACGCCTGTTTACAAAGAAGACCTTTTGCACATATCCTCGGCTTCTGATAACTCCCTGGGGACCGAGGATACAGAATGGCTGCTAGGCAACAGAATGATGACATATATTCTATATATTTACTGGTGTTCCCATGGCAGCATGACCACTAGATGACACCTGCCCTGTGCAGTCTCAAATCCCTTATCTATTATCATCTCTTGAAACAGTGAATATTCATTGGGTGATACATGATGATCAGGGATACAGGCGCTGTGGTAATAATCCAATATCACATCTCATGAAAATGTCAGTGATAAATAACTCTATCCTGATGCTGACCGCTACATTTCCATCTGCTGAAATCTCTTGAATCGTGTTAATAAGATGCACCCGTTATTGTTTTCCCTGGGCTGCCATCTTTGATTTCCTCACTACCATCTCTGAGGAGTTAAGTTTGCCCTTATCTGTGATTGACCAGTGCACAGCCGTCTTTATCTCTTTTGAAATGAACCAGGCCCGGATTTGTAGGAAGAATGTGAAGGCCTGAGCCTAAGGCGGCAAATGTGTGAATGAACGCCCACATGGTGGGGGAGGAGGGTCCAGGTATGTAATTTCTGGCCTAAGGGCACATAACTTTGAAATTTGGCTCTGAATGCAATAATCATTTTCAGGACAAACGGAAGTTCATTCTGATCGGCAAACACTGGCTAGACATAGGAGCGAGATATTACACAGTCCCACTCTTGGGACTCAACACAGAGTTTAAAGGAGCAAATGAAAGCCTTTTAAAAAGGTATATGTGCAAACTGGCAATACTATGCATGGCCAACACAGTCATGGAGGGGCTTACTCAGGGGTTTAGTTTTCCTTTAACTCTGATCTTGGAGACAATTTGTATTTTCTGCAATAAATAGATGTTGAATATGCTTTCTGCAATACAATGGCCAATAAGCCACGACACTTAGAATTTACTTCAGAACTGATAATGAAGTTTTGTCACAGATTTTCAATTGGTTTTCACTGGGGCATGTGAGGCCATCAGCTTTATTGCTGCTAGGGAACTAGTGTAGCCTGTGCTTTGTCCTACTGAAATCAGAGCTCATGCCACACCGAATACATGGACGGCAGCAGCTTCTGCTTTTACTTCATCCAATTTATTTTGTCTTAAGGAAAGTGACTGTGTATCACATGCTTCTCCTGTGCTCGCTAACAACAATAACCGCTCTGACTTCTGCCAGCACAGAATCCAAACAGATTATCTTTCCACTGACCTAAAAACAAAACTGAGCCAGAAAAGGAAAATTGTGTAGGATTTCCCCCGGTATTTGAAATTTGTTTTTGTCACTTTTGCTTCCAAAACTCAGGGAGGGGCAGAAGCGACAGACTGAGATGCTCTTGATTGAATGTGAAACTTGGCCAAATGAGCAGATGTATGGCCAGCAACATGGTTAAGCGAAACAACTTACTTATTAAACAGCATAAGTCACTGAATCAAGGCCTCAAGTTACCCTATGGCCCACCCTGGCCCACAGCAACCAATAGACTTGCTTTTGTTATTCTTCCTGCAGTAGTTTAAAACTAGTTGCTGATTGGCTGCTATGAGTTACTGCAAAGTCCAAACACTGGTGCACACAGAACAAACGCTTCTGCCTAGGTGCTGTTTATGGTAAATCATAGATAGAGCAAAAAACCGCACTCACAGGACTTTTTAAAGGTGCAAAATCAAAAAATTATGTTTATTTCAACGTTTCGGCTGTTCACTTAAGCCGTCATCAGGAAGTGAAAAACACACAAACTAACACTCCATTTAAAGATCCCCACTGGCGCCAAAACCTGCTGTATGACGTCACAAGTGGGTGTGTATGATGACGCATATGTGTTTTGAGTCATCATACACACCCACTTGTGACGTCATACAGCATGTTTTGGCGCCAGTGGGGATCTTTAAATGGAGTGTTTGTGTGTGTGTTTTTCACTTCCTGATGACGGCTTAAGTGAATAGTCGAAACGTTGAAATAAACATTTTTTGATTCTGCACCTTTAAAAAGTCCTGTGAGTGCGTTTTTTTTTGCTCTATATATATACAATAAATGATACAGTTAATTATAACTGCCTTGTATAAATATGTTCCCTTTTCGAACAGTTAATTGAATTAATAAAATACACACAGAGATGGTAACTAGCATGCAGACTGATCAATATGATACAAAACACAACTTTGCCTATGATTAAATAATGACTGTAGCGGTTGCTGCACTAATAAACTTTGCATACTACTTTACTTGGAGTATGGGATTGCAGGTTACAATAAAACTCTTAAAATAAAGTAACCACAGAATGTAGAATAAATGAAATAAAATTTCTCCTGCATTTTACGCTGTCCCCTGGGAAATGTAAAATCAGGGTTCTACTTTCTACTGTATCTATGTTCATTTAGAAGAGTAGGAGTTGTCATAATAGTTGTTCTAGAAACTACTCCCCAGTTCTCCAGTGCAGCGGTTAAACTGCCATGACTAAAATAGAATGCTTGCATTGTGAGGAACTGAGGGAATGTATTTAGAAATTTTTAAAGAAAAACAAAACCCCTCTTTTTCCATAAACTGATTCCATGGTGTCGGTGTAAAAATAAAATTAAATAAATATGTATTATTGGCAGTTTAATTCAGTCTTATACATTTTTTTTAAAAAAAGCCAAATTGAATGAGCCAGTCAAGAAGGGGGTATTTTTTGACTAATTTAGCTGTGAAACACCAATTACAATGTGGTCTTGGTCTCTAAAACTGAAATATCAGATTTTTTCTTTTTTGCTTTCTATACAATTAGTATTTAACACTTCCTCCAGGTACATATTTCTCAGATGCTACACTATATGGTAGGTATCAACAGTCTTCCGTGTACCTAAATATATTACTGCTCTGTAGGTTTGTGCTTGAGAGCCAGGGCAGGCGAAAGCAAACACTTACCTTCATAGCAATCCCTTACTGTGTCAAAGTAAACATAGTATTGATCATTAGTGAAGAAGAGGAGGCTAAGCCAAGAGTCAAAGGCATATATTGGGACAATGAAGAGGATCCGCACAATGTGGCGCTGTTCATTGGGACAACTGTAAGAGCGCAGGTGCATATAGATCTAGGGGAAATAATGAAGAAAAAGACATATCATTATAGAGCATTTTACATCATTCTACATAAAATCAAAATTGGTCTATAGAAAAGAAACGGAATCAAAACAATAAAAGAAACCCCATTTCCAAATGATTCTATTTGTATGGGCCTTCGATAAACTGGAGTACAAAGGTAAACAGTATTTTTATCAACGATTATAGGCATTTGCATTAACAAAGTACACAAAGGTGTCTCTACACATGCAAAATTACACCAGTGTATAATGAGTTCTAATACAGTACTATCAAATCAGTGAAAAGTAAAACACTTTGGCACAGCAACTACTTGACTTTATGAAAAAAAAAAAAAGGACCATTTTGATGTATTTGAACACATGGTAGTGTCCCGTAACAGTTGAGGCAATTGAGAAGGTCTCTCTCATAGCAAGCAGTGTGGATCTTGTAGCTTTACAGGATTCTAAAGCACTGCGTATCTTGACAGCGCTATATAAATAAATGATGATGAGATTATAAGTGAGTGAACTGGATTCCCATCTGGCAGGAACACATGCCACATGGTTTAATCTCACACTGGATGTATTCTGTTTTAAGTATTAGCATTTGAACCTCCTTAAAGGAAAACTATACCCCCAACAATGTAGGTCTCTATAAAAAGATATTGCATAAAACAGCTCATTATGTAAAACCCTGCTTCATGTAAATAATCAATTTTCATAATAATACATTGTTTTAATAGTATGTGCCATTGGGTAATCATAAATAGAAAATTGCCATTTTAAAAAATAAGGGCCATCTCCTGGGATACTAGGATTCATGGTGCACACAAACAAAGCAAGAGCACACTCATGCTAGGTCACATGAGCCAATTAACAGACAGGATTCTTTCTTTTGCTTCCACGCTTCTTCCTGTTACAGTTAGAGTTGTAGTATTTCTGGTCAGGTGAAATGATGAATTGGTGGTTCACGGCAAGTGATGTAAAAGGGCAATATTTATACCAGTTTGGCAAGATTCTTTAATTTGATATAAACGAGCTGTTGCTTAAGTATTTATTTTGGGGGTATAGTTTTCCTTTAAAGTTACCTTTTTAATATGGCCTTTGTCCCTTTCTGAACAGCAGTGTTAATGTTAGTTCTTGCTTATATTTCTTTTACTACTAAAGAAATTCCCTTATGATTTGTAATAATCTTCTCTGCTAGAATTATATATAGGTGATGAGTCAAAGTAGGCTTTCATGGAACCGATTCAAATTTTACTTGCACAAATATTTATTCCTATAAATAGGATGGGTTACCCATAAACTTTAATGTAAAGGTTTTGAAGTGGCCAAATAACTCAGAAACAAGGGTAAAATGCTTGCTTATTTGTACTTGTGTTTATAAAGGAATGTGCAGGAATACTGCCATTGCAAAATGAACCTCTTCTATTAACAATGCAAAAGAGTTCTGATTTCATATACAGGCAAATGATCTATTATTTAAAAACCGTTGCTCAGAAAAATGTAAAATCAATAAATTAAACTATAAACTTAATTTTTTTTTACCAATTTACTTCTTTACCCTTGATAAGACAGTGCCTTTTATGGGATATAAAGCAAGTTCCATAAATTCATGTTGATGGCAAAGCAATTCCGAGACAAGCCTTATTGACGAAAAAAAAAAAAAAAAAGGTTGCAAGCATTTTGGATAATAGATCACATGGTTGTGCTTCTATACTTTTCTAGTTCAGTGCCTTGATCTGCCTCGCCAACCTTACTTATCTTCTCACTGTTAAATCGCACATAGGCATTTCCACAACATAAGGCCTATTGTGCACATTGGCTGTCATATTAATGTTCCTAAGAACCTTCCCAGCCTTCTGCAAGTCACCATGCATTTTATTAAAAGGTACTGGCAAACAAGATACTTAGGCTGTAAAGCTCTATGGGGCAGGGACCTCATTCCCACTTACCACTTAAGCTCTTTGTCCGGATATGAATTCTGTGTATATTTATTAGGGATGCACCGAATCCAGGATTCGGTTCGGGATTCGGCCTTTTTAAGCAGGATTCGGATTCGGCTGAATCCTTCTGCCTGGCCGAACCATATCCAAATCCTAAATCTCCACCCCTAATTTGCATATGCAAATGAGGATTCGGTCCAGTATTTTCTTTCGCGAAGGATTCGAGGGATATATATATATATATATATATATATATATATATATATATATATATATATATATAGAGATATATATATATATATATATATATATATATATATATATATATATATATATATATATATATATATATATATATATATATATATATATATATATATATATATATATAGAGATATATATATATATATATATATATATATATATATAGAGATATATATATATATATATATAGAGATATATATAGATATATATATATATATATATAGAGATATATATATAGAGATATATATATATATATATATATATATATATATATATATATATATAGAGATATATATATATATATATATAGAGATATATATATATATATATATATATATATATATATATATATAGAGATATATATATATATATATATATATATATAGAGATATATATATATATATATATATATATATATAGATATATATATATATATATATATATATATATATATATATATATAGAGATATATATATATATATATATATATATATAGAGATATATATATATATATATATATATATATAGAGATATATATATATATATATATAGAGATATATATATATATATATATATATATATATATAGATATATATATATATAGAGATATATATATATATATATATATAGAGATATATATAGAGATATATTATATATATATATAGAGATATATATATATATATATATATATATATATAGAGATAGAGATATATATAGAGATATATTATATATATATATATATATATATATATATATATATATATATATATATATATATATATATATATATATATATATATATATATATATATAGAGCTTTACAAATAATGTTATACATACATATATACATACATACATACATATACAGTATTTGGGATCATGTGTGGTGCAGTTTAGGAGGGAATCCCACCGAAGGAGTTTCCGTTTATCCTAATAACAATAGATGTAAGCGGTCATATTAATGTTTTTAAACAATCGACCATTTTCATTAAAAAAAAAACAAATTATTCTAAATCTTTTCCTACCTCAAGTAAAAGGTAAAAATAGGAGTTAAGTCTAATTCTCTGCTCCTATTCCTGTCAGTGGGAAGCATTAAATGGCAAGCAGCTGGTGTTTTGATAACTGCTACGAGTACTAGTACTGATCCTAACACCCCCTCGTGTGCCACAGCCCTCTGACATGGCAAGCATACCATACAAAAACAGTTCTTCATTTTCTGCTACATTTTATCTCATGGCATAGATCACTGGTTTTCCAAGTATGGTTAAAACAAATCTTAATTTTTACAGTTAGGAAAACAGAGCAAAGAGCAGGCTGCACTGCTTCAAAACACGGCATTAGGGGCAGCAGACAATTTATGCAACATGGAAATAACTGAATGAAGTGGAGAGATCCACTATGGCAGGTCATGCTGTTTAATACTAAAATAAATAGAACAGATTTCAGCAGTGAATGTGGTATAACACAAGAACACCTGTTGCTGAAGACCTATTGTGTTGCTAAAGTGACAGACATGGGTTACATGATACTGGGATGCACCTGTCTGAAATTCATTATACAGAGGTAAATTCAGCAAAGGCAACACAATAAACAACATTTGAATGAAGATGTGATCAGATAAACGGTTTATTGCAAAAAAAAAAATCCACTGGATAAAAACGATGATTCCCTTTCTTTTTCCCTTTTAGTCCAAGCAAAAAAATAAATAAACAACAAGAATCCTAGGTCACAACTGTTATAATGAATCACTAGTCCCATTATGCCTGCTTGGCCTTGCCCCAACTTGCCTGATGTGCCAAACCTTACCCTCAAGCCAACCAAACCCTGCACATTTTATTGGTAGAGTCAAACCTTTCCCAACCATCTTTCTTTGACCAAACACTTGATAGCATTGCCTCTCTCCCCTAATGGTGACCCTGCCCCTGGTTAAAGGGGTTGTTCACCTTCCAAACACTTTTTTTCCGTTCGGTTGTTTTTAGATTGTTCACAAGAAACAAAGACCTTTTTAATTGCTTTCCATATTTCATTGTTTTCTCAAAATTTAAGTTTAAGGGTCTGGCCACACGGCAGATTCGGGGAGATTAGTCACCAGGCGACAAATCTCCTCTTCTTCGCGGCGACTAGTCGCCTATAATTGCCTCACGAGGAAACTTCGGGCGACTTTGGAAAACAAAACGCTCCGAGTGCCTGCCCACAGGTGATTTTCAGATCGGGGAGATTGGTCGCCGCGAAAAAGAGATTTGTCACCTGGCGACTAATCTCCCCGAATCTGCCCGTGTGGCCAGACCCCTAAAGTTTAATGTTATTGTCTCTAGTGTTTCATTCTGGCAGCTCAGTGATCCAGGAGCATCTGAACTGTTACAATTTCCTACATTTAGTTGATACATTTCTCAGCAGTATCTGTGGAATATTGGCAACTATTGTATCGTCTAACAGCTGTGTTTAATAAAACACAGATATCACGGATAAAGATAACAAATGTATCAACTAAATGTATCAATTTAAAACAGTTCAGAGTCAGCGACCCCCCCTCCCAGAGCGGATTTAAAAAGTGAAAAATTCAACTTTACACTTCAATATTAGAAAAACGGTAGGAAAAAGTTTTTATTCTGGTGAACAATCTGAAACCAAAAGAACTGTAAAAAGTGTTTGAAGGTGAACAACTCCCTTAAGAAGATTTATTAATACTTTTCCTCAACCCAAAATGTATCTTCTGCAAGCAACCCAAGCATGCTGCTTGTACATTCCAAATTGCTGACTGATGGAGAGAGCAGGTGGAATTCACAAACTGCCTGAGAGTTGATACATATGATAGGTGATTAACCACTTAGTACAGTGAGCTACAAGCCATATAATCCTGTTCCTATAAAAAGAAGTATTATGTTATGATTATTAGCACTACTAAAGGGTTCCTTACATGTGATAAAAGTGCCATTTGTAGCCTCTGCCCTGTTTTCACTGCACGGTTAGAGATCACACACCGTATCGGGAGAAGGCATTCTTACCTGGTGGCAGGTGATAAGCAGGGCAGTCCAGACAAAGAAACCTGAGATGGCTTGAGCAGTAGTTGTCATAAGGAACGTGGGTTGTTCTAAGGTGAAAGGTTGTTCCTCCAGGGCTTTTGAGAAGTTTGGACCGGAAGTAGTTACTGTGCCAGTAATGGTGGCAGATGGATCCCTGGAGTCCATGCTTGCCTCCTGTTGTGATAGTTCACCCAAGTTGGACACTGCCATGGCAGCCTGTAAAGAAAAATATTAGAAAGGAAAATTAAAAGGAATTTTAAGTGCAGTATTCAAATATTATTATTAGCCAGGGTACAGTAGCCTTAGGATACAGACAAAAAAGGAGATTGGTTTCCCGCAATAAATCTTCACTACCATGGGCGACTAATCTTGACACATAACTGACACTACAGTATACACACAATTTAGTAATGATCCGAATCCAGGTTTCATTTTGGAATTCATCCAAATCTTTATGAATTTTGGAGGAAGTTTGAATCTAGTTTAGTAAACATATTAAAATTGAATATTGCATTTTACCTACAATTCTAAAAGAAGTAAATAAATCACAGCCAAAAACAAAAATTAGATCTGTAATTCGAATTTTCCCAAACTGGAACTTTCCATAATCAATTAAAAAAAATTTTTTGGTAACTAAATCCTGGTGAGCTTCAAGAGAAAAGGTGTATTCAAGTGAAAGGTGTATTTTCAACATTCATGCCAACATTAATTATAGAATTATTTTTAAAGCTTTAAT
This sequence comes from Xenopus laevis, assembly GCF_017654675.1. Taxonomy (NCBI): domain Eukaryota; kingdom Metazoa; phylum Chordata; class Amphibia; order Anura; family Pipidae; genus Xenopus; species Xenopus laevis. The sequence goes on from NC_054378.1 coordinate 101,574,437, forward strand.
AATCAGATTTTAGTTATTTTCCCCTTGATATAACACAAAGGAGTTTTAAAGGAATTGTTCAGTATAAAAATAAAGCTGGGTAAATAGATAGGCTGTGCAAAATAAAAAATGTTTCTAATATAGTTAGTTAGCCAAAAATGTAATGTATAAAGGCTGGAGTGACTGAATGTCTAACATAATGGCCAGAACACTACTTCCTGCTTTTCAGCTCTCTTGGTTTCCACTGATTGGTTACCATGCAGTAACCAATCAGTGACTTGAGGGGGGGGGGCATATGGGCCATAACACTTGCTTTTTAATCTGAGCTGAATGCTGAGAATTAATTGCAAACTCACTGAACAGTTATGTCCCATTCCCCCATTTGGGAGTCGGAGTGCTGAAAAGCAAGAAATTTTGTTCTGTTATAGATTACATTTTTGGCTAACTATATTAACAAAAATTTTTTTTATTTTGCACAACCTATCTACTTACCCATTTTTTTACATTTTTACAATGAACGGTTCATTTAAAGGGATACTGTCATGGGAAAAAAATTTTTTTAGCAAAATGAATCAGTTAATAGTGATGCTCCAGCAGAATTTGCACTGAAATCCCTTTCTCAAAAGAGCAAACAGATTTTTTTATATTCAATTTTGAAATCTGACATGGGGCTAGACATTTTGTCAATTTCCCAGCTTCCCCAAGTCATGTGACTTGTGCTCTGATAAACTTCAATCACTCTTTACTGCTGTACTGCAAGTTAGAGTGATATCACCCCCTCGCTTTTTCCCCCCAGCAGCCAAACAAAAGAACAATGGGAAGGTAACCAGATAGCAGCTCCCTAACACAAGATAACAGCTGCCTGGTAGATCTAAGAACAACACTCAATAGTAAAAACCCATGTCCCACTGAGATACATTCAGTTACATTGAGAAGGAAAAACAGCAGCCTGCCAGAAAGCATTTCTCTCCTAAAGTGCAGGCACAAGTCACATGACTGGGGGCAGCTGGGAAATTGACAAAATATCTAGCCCCATGTCAGATTTCAAAATTGAATATAAAAAAATCTGTTTGCTCTTTTGAGAAATGGATTTCAGTGTAGAATTCTGCTGGAGCAGCACTATTAACTGATGCATTTTGAAAAAAAAAAAAAAAAACATGTTTTCCGATTACAGGATCCCTTTAAGATGCTAGTATTTCATATATAAGAAAAATAACAATTTAATGAGATGGTGCAATTTTTTTTATCTTAAAAAAACAAATAAGGGTTTGCCTTCAGTTCTGCATATGGCCACATTTTTTGTGGAGCACTCAGTATGGTGCATATTCATTACAAATTTTAAATTTATAATTCAATAATTCAAAGCTTATTAAAGATTCTGTCACATTATACTGCAGCTCAGAGAGCAGGGTATTATGCAACAAATAAGCCATGTCAGAAGCAGCAGCTTCTATGACAGGTGTAACCACATTTTCTGCATGATGATATTGGATGACCCCTAAACCTAGCTTATCAAATGCTGCATACAGAGCATGTGCAGTGCCACTGGCAGGGGAAGGATGGCCTAACAATGGCCTAACAAGGGCAGCTGCTGTGGACAACTTTGAAGGCCCAGTTCATCACACATTAGTTCAGTTCATAAAAAAAAAAAAAAGTTTTTAACCATATACAGTTACCATATATAGTTAGCATTATAACAACTTTATTTTATTAAGCTTCCCTGGGCTTGTGTAGTGTAATGTATTTGCTGCAACATAAATGTCCATTCAACTTTAACTTACAGTCGTATGCAAATGAGCCAACGCAACTTCGCTCTGCATTCCTAATTAACGCTACTGAAACTTCGCCAGCGTTCAGCGCCCTGGACGCAACTTTGCATGTTAGTAAATTAGCGTTGTCTGAGCGCAATTTCGCCTGGCGAAGCGTTGCGCTGCCTGCAAAGCCGCCGCTGACACACCCTTCTGTGTAATGATTAACATTAAACTAGTATTACAGAGGGAAAATTACTAGAGCAGCATTTCTGAAATAATCAATGATCTAGAAAGGTCATTTACTCTTCAGCGATTACGGGAGGGATTCTCAGAGGAGTCTTTCTACATTCTATTAATTAATCCTTCTGAGATATATCTGAGGCTTTTAATGTGCTGGAGAACAGGATTGCAGGATTTGTATAATGGCAAGGACGTTCATTACAATAACAGTATTTTAATTCCAAGACCGAATATGCAGGGGATTACATTCAGCAAATGGCAGATTATCATACTTTCAGGATGAGATGTGCAACACTAAGAAATGGCAATGATAATGTCAAAAACTGCCCATGGATAGGCCCTTGGAAGGAAAGTGATTTGGTGTGGTTCCCAAATAAATTTTCATATTTATTGAGACAGGATTGCATGGATGCCTCTAAAGCAAACGGTTGGGGCATGCAAAGAAAGCATGCTAAGACTCATTTCATTTTTTTGAGGTGCATTAAAGGAACAGTTCAGTGTAAAAATAAAAAAAAACTGGGTAAATAGATGGGCTGTGCAAAATAAAAAAATGTTTTCAATATAGTTAGCCAAAAATGGCCCATGTGCCCCCCCCAAAGTCACTGATTGGTTACTGTCTGGAAACCAAAAGAGCTGAAAACCAAGAAGTAGTGTTCTGACTATTATGTTAGACATCCAGTCACTCCAGCCTTTATACATTACATTTTTGCCTAACTAAAGGTGACCATAGAAGCAAAGATTCGATCGTGGGAATCCTCGATTCGCACATCTGTCGTGCCCTGCCAATTGGTCATTCAGACGATCGGACAGGTTAGAAAATTTCTGTCGGCTGCCGATAATATCCCTGTGTGTATTGCCGATCTGACGATCTTCAGTGGGAGACTGTCACTAGCCTTTGTCAGACAGAACTTTCGTACGATTCCTGTAGGGGCAGAACATCGGCTGATCTGTTCTTTTACTACTTTATTTGATCTGAATGGTTAGTGGCAGGTCGGGAGATGGGGGAAGTCCGATGAGTACGAACGTTCGAACGATCAGATCTTTGCATCTATGGCCAGCTTAACTATATTGGAATTTTTTTTATTTTGTACAGCCTATTTATCCAGTTTTTATGTTTATAATTTAAACATTTTAATTTTTTCCCTTTTGTATCTGTCCAGAAGATATGTTAAATAAAGATGCCCACTTCAATATAGAAACACTATTAGTGCTTTTTAATTCAGTATTGGGAGATACTGTGTGTTATTATATGTGGTTATAATGTTATTGCCTGCTATGCTAGTCGATCACCCTGCACTAATCTGCCACTGGGAATCATTTATAATTATTTTGTGTACCTTTTTCCTCATCTTATTCCTTATTTCCAATGCATTTTGTGATTGACATCAATTAAATTATTGTTTGGCCCATGGTCATTGGTACTGCAAGTTATAAGCATGGTGGACCATGTTGCACTTCTTTATAACAGTGGTATTGTTCCTATTGTGATGTATATGTAATAAAGTAAAATAAAACTGTAAAAGGGTCATTTTATTGTACAGGTATGGGATCCATTATCTGGAAACCAGTTATGCAGAAAGTTCGGAATTACGGAAAGGCCGTCTCCCATACACTCTATTTTATTCAAATAATTTACATTTTTAAAAATAATTTCCCTTTTCTCTGTAATAATAAAACAGCACCTTGGACTTGATTCAAACCAAGATATAATTAATCCTTATCGGAAGCAGAACCAGCCTATTGGGTTTATCTGCGTTTTGTGTTGTTGTTGCTGGGTTTTTTTTCCAATTTCTGCTCTAAGTGCTTGCGTCTAAACTAAAATTCCAAAATCCCTTTTATATTACAATTATCTAATGACATCAAAAAGGAAAAGGACTGCAAGTTACTTGAAAAAACCATGTCTTGGTCTATTATATTTAATAAAATGCAAGCTTTAAGGCGAAGATATTATTAGACCGCATATTAACATGACGGCAGTTAGACCATGTCTCTTTTTAGATTTTATTTATAGAGTAGAAAAAGAAGATAGTGACAGGCGAGTGGCCACACAAACAAGGGAGACATGCTGCAGATGGCGGCTAAAGAAGAAAACAAAGAAAACAGACATTCGATTAGACTGGGGGAAGATCTGTGTAAGGTTTGCCAATGCAGCGGTAATGCACTGTTAATCCAGTAAATATCTAGGTTGCTTTAAAATGCAAATTATTTATAAAGAACACAGTTTTGAGGCACCTTTTATTTTTTCTTAGGTTGTTTTGTGCTAGATTTGTTAAGCTATATTTGCCAGTGCAAAGGAAGAAAAGAATAAAGTGTATTTTGCAGAATGCATTAAAGGAAGGTTTGGACACAAACACATGCATAAGCATTCAATTGCGCCACAGAAATGAGGCCACGCTTTCTCGCAGCATCCCCCTATAAACAGGCAGCTGTGACAGATTTTAGACGTTTCAATGGAACACAGCATGCGGAATTAAAGAAAAAGCCACCGGTCTTTGTCAGACTGATCTGGGATTGTCGGGTGAAACAATTGTGGGTCAAAACAAGAAAATACAAACAATTACTCGAGCAGAAACACACATTCTCTTTTGGTATCTGCAGTCTGCATTATGTATTACTCCATTCACTTGTTTATTTACAAATAAACACCAATTTACACTTTAATCGACTGAAGCAGGTTCCCACCCTACAAACATCTTTTTACGAGAAGGAGATTTGGTATTTATAACCATTGCTAAGTTGTTAGATGTTGTGTTAGCAAAACTATAGCTAAACAAAAGTTACTGTAATGAGAAAAGCCCATATAAATACAGATAGACAAGCAAACCCCGCCAAACTAGGACTATTCCCACATTAAGACAAAGTTGCCAACCTCCACTGATGAATGGGAACTGATGAATTATGGGCAATACGGGCTACTCAAGTCTTCCTGTTTAAAGGTGTACAATGGCATAAATAGCCCATCGTTCCAAACAGCACACCTTATTCAAAGCAAAAAAATTAATCAAACAGTATTTACATAAAATAAAAACACTGTATTCAGTTCCGCAGGGTCAGCAATAAGGAATTGTTCTTGGAAACCAACAAGCAATTGTTCTTGGAAACCAACCACAGGTACAGTGTAATATCAGCCAATTACAATGGCCGCCCACACTCACAAATCCATTTCCTGATCGAATCTCACACAACAGAATAATGGATCAGAAAAGGCAGGGGAGGAATATCACATTCCCAGCGTAGAAGAGACGAGGGGCACATTTATAATGTAAACAAGAGTCACAGATCACACTGTTCTTCACTACAGGACATCCAGCCTAAAAGCCAGTTAGGGTGATAATTTGAGAGAATACCAAGATATTACTTGTTTGCTGGCCTTAAAATTAGTGGAACTATGTCTGAATAGCTGATAAAGCAGAATATTTGTATCTTTCTAATTTTATTATAAGTTAACATGACCTCTGCAATGGCAATTGCTTCTATGTATAACTGGCTTTACATGGAAAAGATGAGACAGGATTGAGAATAAGAGAAGGGGCTAAATCACAGCCTGTACCTGATACAAGACACAACAAGTTACAGTAGGGTCATGTAGACATAAATCCCATTCAGTGCCTGTTTAAAGTGTGGCTGCCCCTCTAGAATGAACTACACCTAAAGAGTATGTCCCTGTGTTCAAAGTCTTCTAACAGAGTTCAATATTGTATATCAACATTTCATTATCTGATATGGAGCAGAATTAAGAGAATTTAAACCACAGAAGCATTTGTATGTTTACTAATAACATATAACTGCTAACTGTTTTTTTTCCCTTTTGTCTAGGCCTGCATGGTTTCATTTTAGCCCTAGTTTTCATCCTTTATTTATATAGAAGGCACATTACCCATTGCAGTCCTGGATTGTTACTGCACTGAATAGCCAGTTTCTAAAACTTAAATTGACTTTTGGCGGAGAGCCCAGAATGTCAGGTACACTTAGATACATTTGTTACAATTTAAGATAAGCAAAGAAACTATTGTAACTATTTAAGATAAGCAGGTCTCTTTGGGAAACTGTGATTTGCAGCTTAAGGGTCTGGCCTCACGGCCAGATTCTGGGAGATTAGTCGCCAGGCGACAAATCTCCTCTTCTTCGCGGAGACTAATCTCCCTGATCTGCCTTCCGCTGGCTAAAATGTAAATCGCCTGGGGCAGGCACACGGAACGCATCGTTTTCCGAAGTCAGCCGTAATTGCCTCACGAGGAAACTCTGGGCGACTTCGAAAAACAAAGTGCTCCGTGTGCCTGCCCCCAGGCAATTTATATTTTAGCTGGGGGAAGCAGATCGGGGAGATTAATCGCTGCAAAGATTTGTCGCCTGGCGACTAATCTCGCCAAATCTGCCAGTGAGGCCAGACCCTAAAGGGCAATTCACCTTCATTTGCAAAATTGTAAAACCTGACCCTTAAACCCCAGAAATGTGTTCATTTTACAAAATTAGGGGGCGTGGTCATAAAATTTACGTGGTCAAAATGTTGCTGCGCTGCTCGCGCCAAATCTTTTTGTCCCTCTTTCGATTTTCAAAATGTTGGGAGGTATGCAAACTTAAAGGGATACTGTCATGGGAAAACATGTTTTTTTCAAAAGGCATCAGTTAATAGTGCTACTCCAGCAGAATTCTGCACTGAAATCCATTTTTCAGAAGAGCAAACTGATTTTGTTATATTCAGTTTTGAAATCTGACATGGGGCTAGACATATTGTTAATTTCCCAGCTGCCCCCAGTCATGTGAGTTGTGCTCTGATAAACTTCAATCACTCTTTACTGCTGTACTGCAAGTTGGAGTGATATCACCCCTCCCCCCCCAGCAGTCTAACAACAGAACAATGGGAAGGTAATGAGATAGCAGCTCCCTGACACAAGATAATAGCTGCCTGGTAGCTCTTAGGGCTAGTCCACACGGGGAGATAGCCACGCGTTTGCGGTCGCGGCGACAAAGCGCCGCGCCAGTCGCCGCGACCGGCGCAGGCGACAGTTTTGTATGGGCGCCTATGTAAAAACGCCTGTGCTAACCACACGAGGCGATGCGCTTTTCAACAGTCGCCTGAAAATGCCTCGCCAGGCTTTTTCAGGCGACTGTTGAAAAGCGCATCGCCTCGTGTGGTTAGCACAGGCGTTTTTACATAGGCGCCCATACAAAACTGTCGCCTGCGCCGGTCGCGGCGCTTTGTCGCCGCGAACGCAAACGCGTGGCTATCTCCCCGTGTGGAATAGCCCTTAAAGAACAAGCCAAGTCCCACCGAGACTGATTCAGTTACATTAAGTAGGAGAAATAACAGCCTGCCAGAAAGTAGTTCCATCCTAAAGTGCAGGCACAAGTCACATGACTGGGCCAGCTGGGAAACTGACAATATGTCTAGCCCCATGTCAGAGATCAATAGTCATGGGAAAAAATTATAATTGTAGCATGTATGGCAACCTTAACATAGCATAACATAAGGTTTGTAGCATAAGTTTACAAAAATATATGGAGAATTTATTTCAGTAGCAATAAAATATACTGATTGACCCCAGTCTAACTTTATGCATTGCCTAGGGCAGCGTGTGTCTTCTGTATTCATGTGTGATATTAACTATATCCAACTGATACATCGGAATTGAAACAACTGGCAATCCCTAGAACCTATATCTTAAGCTGGCCACAGATGCAAACATAAAGTCACGCAAAAATATGTTTTGTATGAATTTTTTTTTCGTACGATCGTTCCGACATTTTTCATACCACAACGATCAGTCGATCGGACAGGTTAAAAAATTTCTGTCGGCTAACTATAATATCTCTGCATGTATTGCCTGATGATAAGAATGGGTGACTGTCACTATTTGTACAATTGTTGTCAAGGCCAGAACATTGTCTGATTTGTTTTTTTACTACAAGTATGGGACCTGGTATCCAGAATGCTCGGGACCTGGGGTTTACTAGAAAATCATGTAAACGTTAAATAAACCCAAGAGAGAGGTTTTGTTTCCAATAAGGCTTAATTATATCTTATTAGTTTATATCAAATACAAGCTACTGTTTTATTATTAGAGAGAAAAGGGAAATCATTTTTAAAAATTTGGATTACCGGTATTTCATTATAATGGAGTTTATGTGAGATGGTCAATCCGTAATTCGGAGCTTTCTGGATAATGGGTTTCCAGATAACGGATGCCATACCTGTACTTTATTTAATCTGAAGTTGCGGGTTGAAAGATTGCGACGTGCGATCGTTTGTCGGATATGAGGCAAAAATCTGGCCAGCTGTAGGCATGGGAGAGCACTCCTATTTTACAGTTCCCACAGATAAACATACACAGAATGAATGCAACGGCTAATCAGTATGAGATCTTCATAGAACAGTTTTTTTTAACAACAATATTTTTATTGACTGTTAAAATATTTTTTAGTACAATGTATATATCTGGTTCATAGAACAGCTTTACAAACATCAATGAAACTAAACACGGACACAGACATATAAGTCTGACAAAACAGCACCTCTCTTTGTATCACGTGCTAGCAATGCACAAGTTTGAGAAAAAAAAACCCCACAGCAAAACATACACCCTCCCCCAACTTTGACTTTTACCTGGGACCTGACCACACTGATGACACTTCATAGGGGCAAGTGCCTAATCACGATGGGTGGGGTTGGCAGGGTGAGGGGTGTCTGGGTTAAGTCAACAGGTCCACCAGTACTGGCATGACCCACCCAAACCAACGGTCTGCTTTTACATAGTATCATAGTAAGTTAGGTTGAAAAAGGACACACGTCCATCAAGTTCAACCTTTTAACTTTTTTGCCTAACTGCCAGTTTTGTGACCCTTTTGAGTCTCCTTGCGTCTGAAACCATGTCTCTCTACCACATACATCAAAGACACTACAGTCACTTTGCAAATATCTGCAGTGCAAGCCATGACAGCCAAAATGCTGCCCACCAAATATAAACCTGTAAAAGCACTTTTGGACAGTTAAAAATGTATATAAGAACACCAAGACTTGATTCATTCTGACCCCACATGATGCACGAAAGCGGAATGGTATGTAGCCCAACATGGACTCCCAGTGTGGTGTATAATTATGGTGGAAGTACGCTTCTACTGATAAAAACATGTTTGACACCTTTCGAAGAGTCGCATAGAGACATTTTTTTTGTTAAAGCTACCTATACTATACAGACAATACACAAAGAGATGTCTACTAGAGGAACTATATTCCAGGCTGGTCAGTCAAGTGCCTAATGACTCCTTCACATTCCATTAACTCTCTTTCTAATATCACACCGAATTCCTGAGGTGCCTGCCATTCTACATCTCGGAGAATCTGAAACATCAAACACTCTTCTCTCACTCACCATATATAAGTGGGAGACGCCATTAGGTAACCAAAACAAAGAGGCCAATTGATTCATTCACATAGTTAGAAATGCATGGCAGAAGTTCACAAGTTAATCATCCACCTTTTTATACCAGAAAAGAGACTGCTTGGTTACATTTCATAGATCCAAGACACACAACAGTTGAGGTTCAGGAAGTTGTAATTCATAATACCGTACACCTATATTTCCCTCCACTGGAAACAAAGGGAATGAATGTACTTGAATTGGTGGCTTGAGTCTACTCCAGTTTAAGAGAGAGACAGCACTAGGTAAAAAGATGATCCTTCAGGAAGCATTTTTTTTTTAATACAGAAGCTGCTGGATGGACAAAATTCATGAGATTACACCCTGATTTCAATAACTGAAAAGCCTACCTTTCTGGGTTCCTCTGTTGAAGGGCAAGTACGCCACATTAGTACCCTCTAAAAGTTGCACTGGGTGCCAGAACCTTTTTAAAAGCTTGTTTTGCTGATTTGATATTACAATAATCTTTATAACTCTATGCATCATAACCATTTGTATTTTTCTATGCTGCTGTTTATAGTCTAACATTAACTGAGTTGCTTATTCTGTATCGGTTGCATTATTACTGTACCCCACAGAAGAACATGCCCATATAATTGTACAGTTTAATCACACATTGACCAAACTGCACAAGATTTTACCCATATCTATACAATATAAACAGAAGAACATGTCTGGGGCTAACCATGCCTGGTAATGAATGACCTTAGGATAAAGTGAATCCATGCCTTTATCCATACTTTTTACAAGAGTCAATTTGACAAGTTGCAGACCTTCTCTTGTAAATGAGAAGTTCTAATGGTACTGCCATGGCCAAATTCTCACCGACTAGTTCATAGAGTACTGGTACTAAAAACAATTCGTCAATTCAGCGCTTCTAATAAGATTTATGCAGTCAATCAATTACAAGGCGCAGGGATTTTAACTCTTTCAGGGAACTTATACCACCCTTGGCGTCGCTCACCGTTTAAGGCTAGTGGCCCGGGTGCTGATAGCCCCGGACCCTGCACTGAAGTTCTACACAAACGTACGTCCCATCGGGCTCCCCATCGAAAAACATCAAGTTATTAGTAGGTAAATATATTTGCAGAGTCTTACCCTGTCCACGTGGTGACCTGGGTGCAGCCGCCCCGAGTCCGTCACAGAGGAGACGTTTTCACAGCACAACAGGTTTTGTAGTAGCGCACACCGGCACCCGAAGGAATCGCCCACACGAGGTTATGGTTAAAAAGGTATAACTTTATTTTCTCATCCGATCAAACATCTAGCGTCTGAGGTCTGACGCGTTACGTGGCTACGCACTTCCTCACCTTCGGGTGCCGGTGCGCTGCTACAAAACCTGTTGTACTGGTACTAAAAGACAAGTATTTACTAAGTCGCTTTAAAGGACAGTTGCATGTTTCAGGGTTAGCTCAGACATGGCTAAGACAATTTAAGCGGTCATAGCACTAGGAAGACTTAAGGTGGCCATACATGCACAGAAAATATCTTACAAAACTAATTTTCATACGATATTCAGTGCGTGTATTGCGGGTGATGAGCCGACCGATAATGGCAGAAGACTTGGATATTGGTCGGCTCTTCGGTCGGCCCAGGCGGAAAAGTTTGATCGGGCTCCTCTGAAAGCACCTGAACATTGGCCAGTTAGTGCTGAATCGGCAGATACAGGTAGAATTCTACTGTTTCTACCTGTATTTCTGATGTATAACTATATATCGTTTCAATTAGACAAACTCTGTTGTAGTCTACAAGTTACCAGAGTGAGAGCCAACCTTCCTTGGCACCACAGCTCTTTCAACATGTCAGTACATAATTAAGTATCAGTGTTAAAAAGTGTAACCGGCACACACTTGGGTGTACAAACATTTCTGTAACAAACATAGCTGCGTTTTTGTACTGAACAAGGGAAATTACAGAACTGGGGATGAAGGTTTTGCTTTCCAGATAGAAAGTTGAGGAATATTTATAGAACGGTGGAATACACATTTTATTGTAAGGATTATATAAAAAGAAAATTCCAGTCTAATGGTTCCCTGCATAAAAAAAAAAGTCACATTTAGCCTTCCATCGCAGTTGTGTGTTATTAATGTCAGTCAGTTCTGACTGCGTCAATCGATCCAGTATTCACACTTACAGACTCCTATTAAAGTTGGATGAGTACAAAATATGTGATCCAACACATCCTGAAGGGAGCAACGTGACACTGTGCCAATCCAGGATGGCAAATCCAATTTACAGTACTGAAACTCAGTTACACTGCAAATGGTAAAGCAATGCAGGTCTGAACAAGTCCCAAGGCTTCCACAATGGGAGGCTTTCCAGTAACGATTAAGAATTAAACCAGATGAAGAAAAATCTTCGCCAGTGGAGCAATGCACAGAAGAATGATGCCAACAGTGGTGCCCATTTATAAACAGTACCAGCAGGTTCTTCTTACCAACTCTTGAGTATCTTGCAGAAGCAGTCGACCTCTGCGAGATGAAACTAGTGACAGCCTTGGGGCTCTTGTCTCTTGGTGACCTGGTAAAGGCAATACTTTCTGCACTCACACATAAATGGGACATCAAAACAAGACAAAATCCATGATGCACTGTGAGAACTCTCACAGTGATATGGGGAGGATGTAGGTTGCCACCTTTTCTGGAAAAAAATACCAGCTTTACTATATTCTTGCCATTTTTTCTTATTAATAACATTTGCATCAAGCATCATTTTTACTGGCCAGGCCATGTGGCAACCGTAGGAGGAATCAGTAAGGCTTAAAAAGATGACATTGGTATCAAAGTTAAAAAATGAATAATATCTAAATATACTTCTATTAATTAAGGAATAATACAGACTAGAATGAGGATTTTAGAATTCAGCAACCATAAGACTTAAGTTTTTATTATACAGGTCTAAAGGTGACCATACATGGGCCAATAAAAGTTTAACCCTAACCGGAGCGAAAATTGGGCAGGCTTAAAATTCTCATCGGATCGAGGACCAGTTGGTTGATGTGGTCCTCGATCTCGCCGCCTGCATTCCTGGCCTTCTGATCCGATCTTTGGGCCCCAGGGCTCACGATCAGATCAGTCCAATATCGCTCACTCAAGGTGGGCAAATCTCTGTAAGATCCGCTTGTTTGGCAACCTCGCTAAACGAGCAGATCTACCCGTGAATGGCCAATTTAAGAATTCATTTAGGGAGATTCTTTGTTGAAAAAGGCTATTGAGGGAGAGGATTATTTATTTGTGAGACAACAGTTGGGGGTGACAAATGTCTAGATATAACATTGTTGGGGCAAAGCACTATTCAGGTAGAACATCTCTTTATTCAACAGGAATAATTGAGAATTTGCATCATATATAATATGTATGTAACGGTTATAAATTATAAACATAATTATATAATAATATATAATTATATGAAATTATATATAAATGTACTGTATTGACAGGATATGAGTAACTATATTGTTTCCAAAGTCAATTAGTTGCTGAGAAAGGAAGAGCTGCTGATTATTACTTTACAACTACGGTATTTAAAGCTATTAACAAGACATTTCAACAACTTGCTGTGAATTGTTTATCAATCACTAGCTTCATAGGGATAAAGGTATACAATAAACTTCCGTTATTTTTTTTTTTGTCTTCCTCAGTTCAAAGCAACACACAGCTGGCCTCTCAAATATGTTTCGTTTGAATATCTTTTCACCTATAAAAACAACAAAGCTGGTTTAAAGCATCCTGCCTAGTTCAATTGTGATACCATTAACCTCCCAGAAAGCAGGGATGTGAGACAAATTGCAGCCAAACTCAGACTGAATTGTTGTAACTAAACAAAGACTTTGTTTCCAGCCTGGTCACAGCCGATTGCCTTGTGCTTACACAAACGTGTGTAACTTATCCAGACTTGCTCCATATTACCTCCGAAGCAGCCAGGTAATAAAAAACCACTGAAAGGCCTTTTCAAGAATCTGCTGACAGGTGTGATCAAGTAATAGCAAATAAACAGCCAACTTGTCACTAGCAGTCCTGGAAGTGGTACAAAGAATAAACCAAATAACTGCAAAATGTAAACACTGTCTTATCCGAAGATCTCAGAGACAATTTGGTACAATGTAAAGTTCTTTCTGGGATTTCTCAAAAAAAAAGAAAAAAAAAAAAAAAAGAGAGAAAATAATGTATTTTTTTTACTGAATGTACTATACCAACCCAGCAGTTTAGAAGTTCTATACCTTTAAACTTGCCAAAGAATCAAGCTGCTGTTTGCCATACATTGGCCAATAAAAGCTACTGAGAGACAAGGTCACCAGCTTTTTGGCCCAGATATGGGGTCCATCTAAAGCTGGCCATAGACGCAAAGAGCTGATCGTACGAATCTCCATTTCGTACGATTTTAGGACCGTGTGTGAAGTGTCCCGAAAATTTCCGTGCCATGGTGATTGTAGAAAATTTCTGACGGTTAACGATAATATCTCTGCATGTATTGTATCAGTGGGACACTGTCATCAGCTTTTGTCAGACACAACTTTCGTACAATTGCTGTCAGGGGCAGAACATCATCTGATCTGTTCTTTTACTACTTTAATTGATCTGAATGGTTAGTGGCAGGTCGGGAGAACGTCCAATGTGAAGGTATATTTGCATGTTTATGTCCAGCTTTAGGGGCCCCCAACTGAAATCTGGCCAAAAATCATCCAGATGTCGATCGGCCAGTTTTAAAAATCCTGTTGGGCCAAGGAACACATTGGCTCTTAGATGTGGTCCTTGCCCACAGCCCGATATTGCCTACCTCGAGGGGGGTATAAAAGTTCCAAAAAAGATCTTTACATGTATGACCAGCTTTAGGGGGCATCAGAAATTATTAAAACAAGTGGGTTACATCTGTCATAGTAGCTGATGCTACAGGGCTGATTAGCATTTCATTCAGATTCACATTACATGGAAGCATAGAAACCAATGCAAGTATCATTAAGTGGTATAACTCTGCAAAATCAACAAGAATGCCTAAGTAGTTATTTCAATTCCAGAAAATACTTTTATTGCCCCATCTGCCTGGCAGCAGACCTGAAGGACACCTTTAGGCTGTCGGCGGCAGCACGAGTGGGTATGCATTTCTGTGTTGAAAGCTGCCCCATGTACCTGCACCTGGGCCAATGCAGTTACAAAGTTAAATCAGGTTGAAGACCAAAGTCCATCAAGTTCAACCACTGCAAATGAAGACCAATGTGCATACACTAACACCGACTCTTCCATACACTCACATAAACTACGGTATATATACCAATAGCTATACTTAATAGTTCTGGGTGCAGGCAGAGAAAAAGAAGGTGGCAGCACAGGGGGTGATTCTTGGCCTATATTTATCAGCAGGCTGAGAAATCTTACATTAGCCACTTCTGGCTTTGTATTAGGAGATTATAAAGCTAAAAAAATGATAAGGAAAGTTGTGACCTGCCTGAATAACAATGGCAGCATCAGAGAGACTAAAGCTAGCGCTACACGGGAGCCTGAAATCAGCCTCCTCCTACGCTGCCAGTAGCCTCCTCTCATTTTCGCATCCGGAACCATTGTGTTGGCTCCAGTGGAAACACTCACCTGATTTCAACAAAGAAACAGAAGACTACGAGTTTAGTGCAAAAATCCACTGTGTTTGTGCCGAAGCCAACACAATGGTTCAGGATGCAACATGGAGAGGAGGTTACTGCCCATGTAGGGCTGAAATTAATCTGTGTATTTCAGCAGGCTGATTTTGGCCCCTGTGTGGCACTAGCCTTAAACAGCAAGCTAAGCCGGTAGCACCTTTTTGAAAGTTTGTGGAAAAAGCAAAAGAAAATATAATTGTATATAAAGAGTGAAAAAAAATTAGCCAATAAACTTCCAACCCCCTGGTTAAACGGCTATAGGAACAGCACACAGAGCACAGGAACACAATGTACACAAACATTAACACTCAGGGCCATTCCCTGCCATGAGGTAAGGTGAGCCAGTTACAAGGGGCGGCAAAAAGCCACCACCTGTAACTAAGAGCCGAATTTCCGGTTTTTAAACTGGAACTTTGGCTCTGCTAGTGCAGAAAGCGCAGTACGCGATCTTGCGCTAGCGATGCAGCCCCTTTTGACCCGTTCCGACGCTAAACTTTTAAGCATGGAGCGGGAGAGGGGGCGGCATCAGTGTTGCAGCCTCAGGCAGCAGCAGCCCATGGATCGCCCCTGTTACATAGTTACATAGTTAAATTGGGTTGAAAAAAGACAAAGTCCATCAAGTTCAACCCCTCCAAATGAAAACCCAGCATCCATACACACACCCCTCCCTACTTTTAATTAAAATTCTATATACCCATATCTATACTAACTATAGAGTTTAGTATCACAATAGCCTTTGATACTATGTCTGTCCAAAAAATCATCCAAGCCATTCTTAAAGGCATTAACTGAATCAGCCATCACAACATCACCCGGCAGTGCATTCCACAACCTCACTGTCCTGACTGTGAAGAACCCTCTACGTTGCTTCAAATGAAAGTTCTTTTCTTCTAGTCTAAAGGGGAGGCCTCTGGTACGGTGATCCTCTTTATGGGTAAAAAGGTCCCCTGCCATTTGTCTATAATGTCCTCTGTTAACACTCACAAGGAAATATGAAAGGGAGTTAATATCACTTTAAATGTAAGATTCCCGGCACCTCAGAGGTGTAATGTTTCCCTCCAACTACTTACTGACAGAAGAGTCACACCTCTGGTTCTAAAAATGGAGGTTGTCTGTCTGTGCAGTGCCACAAAAAAAAAAACAAGCATTTGCAGCAATCAGGGACATTGTATCCTTCAATGACAACAGCCTAATTGAGAATCTTCCACACTTCAACAGAAGGCAAACCAACTGTACTTAAGGGACTAGCCAAGAAAGCACACTGGCATACACATATAATGGGAAACAAAATGTGCATAGGCAATGTATGCTTATGAATCTTCTTATGAAAGACAGAGTATACATATCAGAAGAAAAGCTTAAGTTTGTGGTAGGTTTCCAATCACTGCGTTTTTAGAAATATGTCCAAAAGAAAAATTAATAGCACAGGTTATTCTTCATGGGAAGCATCATTTGTGTATATATCTGTAACTTATGCATATAAATGTGTTTATACACGGGCAGATTTAAGCTAACAATTTGGCCCCTTTAGACCGATTTGGCAGCTTTTCTGCTCGTGTGTGGTGTCCTCTGACAGACCTACCCAGATGTCGATCGTACAGGTTTGATTTTCACATTGGATCGAGAGCAACATATGCATGTTATTGCAAACTTCATGGGTGGTTGTCCTGAGGGGGCAAATAATCAGACCAGCCTGATACTGCCCACCAAATCAGTAAAAGATAGCCAGCTGAAGAGGTAGCAGTCATGACCAGATCAGGAAAATTTAAAGCATAAATAAAATGCATGACAGCATTAAAGGAACAGTAACATCAAAAAATGAAAGTGTTTTAACGTAATAAAATATAATGCAGTGTTGCCCTGCACTGGTACAACTGCTGTGTTTGCTTCAGAAACACTACTATTGTTTATATAAATAAGCTGCTGTGTAGCAATGGGGGAAGCCATTCAAAGAAGAAAAGGCTCAGGTTACACAGCAGTTAGCAGATAAGCTCTGTAGAACATAATGATGTGATCAGTTATCCACTATTTAACATGTGCCATATAGCCAATTTTCAATTTCCGCCATTGCTACACAGCAGCTTGTTTATATGAACTACTAGTGTTTCTGAAGCAAACACATTATGACATGATATTTTCATTACTTTAAAACACTTTGATTGTTTGGTGTTACTGTTCCTTGAAGCCTTTGTTGGATCACCAGTATGACCCCCCCAAAAAAAAACAGATTCATGCAGCTATAAGCACAGAATCATAATGGCAAGTGTGCACTGATAAATATGCAGAATGGCTTCTCTTTTGGGAAACAATAAACAAATTAAAAACAGAAACATTTCTGAATATTTCTCTAAGGTTACACATGTGAAAATATGTAGCCGATAATTGTAGCTGGCTAAGGCTTTAAGCACACGGCAGATTCGGGGAGAATTAGTCGCCTGGCGATTAATCGCCTCTTCTTCAGGTGGCAATCCCGCCTTCCCCTGCTAAAATGAAAAAACGCCTGAGGCAATGCACTTGTGGGGCAACTTCAGGTGACTTCAGAAATCTAAGCGCCGCAAGTGCTTTGCCGCAGGCGTTTCTTCATTTTAGTAGGCGGAAGGCAAGGCAGTTCAGGGAGATTGTCTTCCCGAAGAAGAGGTGTTTAGTCACCAGGTGACCAAGTCTCCCCGAATCTGCCCGTGTGCTTAAAACCTAAAAACCCTTTTGACCCTTTCTCAAACAGAAACAGTTTCTGAATCAAAGCACTGCAATATAAATTAACTACATTAACTCTGACCAAAGTGTGTTTGTGTGAGAATGAGATAGGACCTTAGATTGTAAGCTCCACTGGGATAGGGACTGATGTATGATGCACAAGTCTGTATATAGTTTAGCAGATGTGTTGTACAAAACTAGAGTAGCCTAGCTTTGTCTAATTTGCCAAACACACTTCTCTCATTAGCCAGAATTACCTATCAAAGTGACAGTTCACATAATACCTTCACTGATAACGGTGTAACTTGTCAGAGACACTATAATTTAAGGCATATGATTTTGCAAAATACTAGTTGCACTTTTGCAGGCTAACAGCTCATTGCTTACCTATGGCACCTAATTGTTCCTGAAAATTGTTCCAGAACTTCCACAAACTCTGAAAAGCCATCAGCAAATTAAAACAAGACACACACACATATACTATATTATATACAGTATATACCGTATATATATATATACAAAAGGTAAAACTGGCACAATCAGGATTTGAAGATTATGCAAAAAAATAGATTCTATTTATTCTATTTTATTTATATATTATTCTATTTTTTGCATAACAAACAAACCCTGAGTGTGCCAGTTTTTACCTTTTACTTTACATATTTGTCACTTGGAAGACACTTGGGGAGTGCACCTATACAAATATATATATATATATATATATATATATATATATATATATATATATATATATATATATATATATATATATATATAAAATACAATTTGCGCCAATCTCAAAGACTTTCTGCAGTATCACTTTACATAAAATAAACAAGGGACTTGTGCACACAGTCACATATACATAAGATTAGGGTGGAAAAAAAAGAAAAACATGTGTAATGTGCACTGATCTAAACACTTGAAAAAGAGCCACCGCTCGAAACATGTTGTGTTAAATAAACTTGCAACACAGTATTTGCAGTTGTTTGAGCCTGATTGTCCACAACCTGAAAGAATTTGCAGCTACATAAGATTAGGGGGTGCCCAAAAGGTCAATTGTTATCTACCAGTTGATGTTAAATTGGTGACTAGTAGATGACAGCAGCCTATTACAGCCTACAAACATCAGCATTAGACCACCCTGTGTGGTTCTCCCCATTCAGATCTGTAAAACAATGGCTTTATATACTGGTGCTAATTTAAATAAACACGATCTTAGTTTGTTCCAAGTGCTACACAATGAAGTTATATTATCTAAGACACAGCAATGCTTGAGCTGGCATTCCTAGATGTGCCAACATGACCCCCCACATGGGCGGCTCTTGACTTGGTAAAGATATGCTCCATAGCTACTATGCTGCTTTATGATTAGCACATGTCCCTTTTCCAATTGCCATGCCCAGGTTAGTTTTCCCTTAGGAATCACTCCGTTTCTGCATCTCTGGAGGACTTACCTCTGTGAGTTAACAGCCAGTTACGATTACAAGATGATCACCATTGAAATCATCTCCCTGGTCTTCTGAACCCATGAAAGAATGAAAATGTATCTGCTCCTCAAATGCGGAATGTGTCCAGCTCTGAAGGGGACAAACATAACAGAAATGTCGGATGTATGAACTTTCTTATACATAAATATACACATATAATACACAAAAGCCATGAATATCTTGTAAAGTCTATCCTTATAAACAGTGACTAGTGATGTCATCTGTTATAAACGGTGAGTAGTGATGTCATTTTTGTCACATGACTCACTAAAACTTGTGTATTGTAATAAATAAAGTACCCCTTGTTGGAAAATAAGAGGATATCAGAAGTAACCTTGGAGTTCCATACCCTGTATAAAAGCACTTGGCCTTGTTGCTTTTATATGGTCAAGGAACTCATCTGTGACTTATATTTTACAAAAGGGGCTACTTTATTCACTATGTATTAGCTACTTCCAGATGATGCTTGACCAGTTAGACCCTTTTCTTGGGCTCCTGTACAATCCAATGATAGTGGGCCACCCTATAATTGGATTGTACAGGGGGCCCAAGAAAAGGCAGAGGTACTCTCATAGTTTTGAGGGGGTGTGGGGGAGGGGTGTAAGGCCATACCAAGGGTATGTTTGGAGGGGGGGGGCAATGGCACTTTGCAGAATTCAATGTAAATCACGTGAGAAGTACCAAGACATTTGTTGTCCATATAAAGGTAGAAGGCCACGGGATCATCCAGATATAGTAGGGGTTAGAGCATTGTTAAAAGCTGGAGAGCCACAGGTTGATTTCCCCAATACAGAATACCTACACAAGCCAGGGCTTCTAGGGCAACACACAGCAGATGACGTCACACAGACCCCAGCCTATCACCAGACAATGCGGGTACTTAAGCTCCCCGAACCCCCACATAAGGCAAGGAAGAGGTTGGTGCCAAAAACAGCCAATGGGTACGCAGCTCAGTGGCTTTTCCTATGATCACAAATGAGAGAAAGAGCAAAGCCGCCGTCGGCGGAATAGAAGGCTCCCGTGAAATCCCTACCTTATCCAGCACGACCCCGATGACAACTGTGAAAGTACTCCTACAGGTACAGCAGGGCGGGGTGCTGCGCCGAATGAGTCGCGGAGGTGCGGCGTATTGGTGCTATGAGGAGAAGTCTCCGGATCCGCTAACCCGCGCATGCGTTTTAGCCTTCTATCCTAACTCCTGCCTGGCTCTTGTTTGCATGGAGACGTCAGTGGGAGAGCCGAAGCCAGAAACGTCACCGAATGCCTGAAGTCTCCGCCCACAAATGCAAAGTGGGCGTGAAAAAGCAGTGACGTCAGCCACTTTTAAGCCGAAAAGGCACGTGGCCGGGTAGGCGGTGTAGTAGTATCGCATAGCAACGAGCTGAGTCTGGAGTGGGCGTGTGTACAGCTCAGGGTTGCCAGGTTGGTGGGTTTCAAGGCAAATTGGCCTACTAATTTATAGCCCAGGCGGGTTTTTAATGTACAAAGTAGCCAATGTACTGGTTGGGGCTACTTTCGAGGCCTGATTTGTATTTTTGAAACCAGCCAAAGTTTTTTCTTGTCCTAATGTGCCAAGCCTGTGCCTCCCAATGCATGTTGGCTAATGTCGTTTTTGTTTAACAATTTGCCAAGTTTAATGTGAGACTACAATACCCAGCATGCAATGGGACTGACTTGTGTAGAAGTCTCGAGTTCCCAGATTTTGGGCTCTGTACCCCCAGCCTCCTGTCACTCTCAAGCATTCTCACGGTTTCCGGTGACTTTCTTCAATTTTAGACAATTTTGGGGCAAAAATGTGCTGGCCACCATGTATAGATGTTGACCTGTTTTACCAATATTTATTGTAATTGTATAAGTATTAGGCCTTATGGGGCCCCTATACCTCCTGGGCCCCCTCTGTAGCTACCCCCCTGGTGATGGGTCGAATCTGCCCCATTTTACTTCATGGAAAAACTTGCGAAAGTCAAAACTTGAAAAAAGGCGTATTTTCCCATATATTAATTTATTTTTAGACTTTTGTTGCACCCCACATATTGTGCTATTTTGGGGCTACGTTTGAAGTGCCTCTTGGCTAGTTTTGGGCTGGTTTTGTAGGTGACTTTGGCTGCTTTGGAAAATTAGACCTGGCAACCCTGGTACGACTCAGATGCTTCGAGCGAGACTATGTAACACTTGTAGCTCAGTAAATTAGTTGCGAGTAGATATGGCGAGTATGGTAATCCTCAAACTCCTCCTTCCTTAGGCAAGAGGGCATTTGGGGTCTGTTCTCATTCAGGGCTCCCCAGCAGCCACTGGGTCTGCTACTCCCATAGTTTTACTCACCACTGGTATGTCTGCTCTCCTGAATACTTTATCCTCCTTCCTGTAATTTGCACACAAATTAATGTTAATCTTGTCATTGAAAAGGCAATAAAACCCTCCCAAAATTATCTCCTGTATCTATAGAGTAGGTGCGTTTTCAGACCACAGTGAGGCTGAAACAAACCTGAGTGACTGGAGCCGTGTGTGTGTTTCAGATTACTGTCCTACCAAAAGCTTGCAATCTAAAACAAAGGCTGTCATTCTTATTTCACCTCTTACTCCTACACTCACATCTTGCTTGAACTTGATGGATGTTTAAGGAGCCTCAGTAACTGTAAGGGTAAGGTCACACTGGGCATTTTTCGGGGGGGGGGGGGGTTTAGTCGCTAAGCACACACGGCGATTCGTTTTCCGAAGTCGTCCGAAACAGGCGACTTAGGAAAACGAATCGCCGCGTGTGCTTAGCGCCTGTGATTTTTCATTTTCAGCTCAAGAGTGAGGGAAGGCGCTTGGGGAGAGTGGTCGTCGCAAAGACGAGGCGATTAAATCTCCGCCGAAACGCCCAGTGTGACCTTACCCTAATATTGTGTGGTAAAAGCCCAAACAACGGTAGTAGGTTTTGTTATTCAAAATACTTAGGAACTGGGGTTTTCTGGATAACAGATTTCTAAAATTTTTTTATTTTGATCATTAATACCTTGTCTGCTAAAAAAAAATCACGTTCACATTAAATAAAGTCAATATAATTGGTTGGCACCAATATGAATTTATGCAGCTTAGTTACCATTTTAAAAGTTTGTTAATTGTATAAAGTGGACTTTTGGGGAGAGTGCCGTACTGTAATTCAGAGTTTTCTGGATAAGGAATCCCATAACTGTGTTTTAACACCATGCTTAGCCATAAATCACTTTTTTTCATGTCTTTAGAAAGATTTCAGGATTTTCTAAGGGCTCTTACTGATGAGCGGTTGAAGCTGCGCTCCCCTGCGTTCCGTTTTTCTGCGTTCAGCCGCAGGGGAGCGAAGGAATAGACGCATTAGGTTTTTTTCAATGGGGCTGTACTCACACAGGCGCGTGTAGGCGCCGAACACGAGTTGAGACGCAACATGTTGCATTTTTCCTGCGTTCGGCGCCTACACGCGCCTGTGTGAGCTCATGTATAAGGGCAGGACTCCACAGAGGATTCCGGTGCGATCCGACGCGATGTGCAAAAACGCAGGCGTCACATCGGATGCAACGTAAATAAGGTAAGTGATCAACGCTGTGACACGATCCAACAATATAATTACTTACCTTATTTCCGTCGCACCCGATGTGACGCCTGCGTTTTGGCGCAGCGCGTTGGATCATGCCGGAATCATCCGTTGAGTCCTGCCAATGAGAGGTCCAGTCACCATTTTATGCTATTAGTATCCATCACGTCATCCCATTTGAATTTTGAGTTTTAAAAAACTCACATGAATTCGAAATTACATTTTTAATAAATGTGCCTCTAGGTGTTGCATACAATCTGGTATTTCTAAAAAGCAATTCAGGCATAACGCACCATTCTGCAGTAGTGTCTGTCCCTGGGCATGAACCCCAGAAATATTCTTTCCATCTGCATCTCTAGCACAGTTTGGAGAGGAAGATTGAGGAGAATGAGCTGTTGCTGGACAATTTACATGTAAAATGTTGCTCATATATAGGGGGAACTTTTGTGTAAATGCAATATGAGTGTCAATAGAAGAAATGTACCATTTCTGTTCATAAAATACATTTGTTAACTGTTCATAAAAAATGATCTGACTTCTGCTTGAAGAGAGACAGATGGCTGAGAGGGGCATAACAATGAGGAACTTGATTGATTTCCAAACATGAAAGAATATTCAGCTGGTTATATTTATAAAGTTTCATATTTCCACGATAGTTCCCCGCTAATAAACATGAACATTTGGTAGTTTTTCCCTTGCTTTGGTGTTTGTGTCTTCAGATTTTAATCACTAACACATGTCGTAGTAGAAAACATTTTGTGACATCCTCTATCCTCTCTCTTCTCTCTTGGTGGATTGATACACATGTCCAGTTAGGGCAACAGTACATTATTGGTGTTACTGTTTCTTTAATCATTTACAGCCCTAATGCTAGGGGCAAACGGGGCTGAAATCATTCTGCTGAAACTCACAGGCCAATTTCGGTCCCCGACCTCTAGCTGAATCCTCTTCTGTGTTCGCATCTGGTAGCCTTGTGTCCACTCCAGTGTGAACATACTAGGTGGATTTTAGCGCAAAATGCAAATTCTCACGTTTCTTTGCCGAAATCCGCAGAGTGCTGGAGCTGACACAAGGCTTCTGAATGAGAGCACAGAAAAGGATTCGGCTATCAGTCGGGGGGTGGAAATCAGCCTGCTGATTTTGGCCCCGTCTGGCCCTAGCAATATAATTTCTAGAAAGTCACAGACAAGCAGTTTGTGTTTCATGACTAATGGTGGCCATAGACGTTACAATTACTATCTTTCCTGGAAAAGATTGTTTCAACATACATGTGTAGAGCTGAATCGTCATATACAAGCAGAAACAATAGAATTCTACCAGGATCCAACGATTGAGAACTAACAATGGCTGATGCTCGGGTGCCTTCAAAGGCACTGGATCGGAATTTTCCGACCAGCCGTATCAACAAGCCGACTGATATCCAAGTCTTCTATCGATATTGGTTGTCTTGTCTTTCACCATACACGCACTGAATATCATAAGAAAATTAGTTTTGTACGATATTATCAGTGCGTTTATGGCCACCTTTAATGGCAAAGGTTAATAGCAGATAAGAGATAAATGGCTGCCCCTAGGCTACACAGCAGCTTCTTTATATACTACTAAATAACTATATTATTGTTTCTGAAGCACTCAAACCAGTTTTACCAGTGCAGGACAGTACATTATATTTGAATTATTTTAAATACTTCAAATATTTTATTTATATATATATATATATATATATATATATATATATATATATATATATTATTAATGGCTCAAAAGAAGCTAGCACACACAGGACTTATGGAGAAAAAAAGGTTTTTATTTTAACAGAAAAAAACTAACGTTTCGGCCCTTCAGTATATTTTATACGTATTGATACACTTTACCGCTTCTCTGTTTCCTTAGCGGTTATTATATTTAACGATCTAACACCTTTCTTGCTATATACCATTAATATCTTTACACGCTGCTGCATATCAGCTCTATTTAGCGGCCGCACATTTTTGGAACTGTTTATGTACTAAGATTGATACATTGCACTACTAATCAGTACTTCTAGAAAGAGTTCACTTGATCAGGAAGTTCTAACTTTTACTCTATATACATTGTTACATGTCACTATGAATGTTTTGGCAACATTGTACATTATTGCAGCTTTACTGACTACTCCTCAGTTTCTGTACATGCAATGTTGTTTTCTGTCACCTTTTGTGTTTGCAAACAGTTTTTTGTATATTTCACACACTTTATTGTTGTTTTTACATTTGTGTATTGCCCCACCCACATTCATGACACTTTATGATGTCACCCATTCCCTTTTCCTGCCTTTGATGCTTTAAAATGGTTGTGATTGTTTGTTTCATTCACTTTGTTAAAGGCTAGGGACCTAGCCGAAACGTTAGTTTTTTTTTCTGTTAAAATTAAAACCTTTTTTTCTCCATAGGTCCTGTGTGTGCTAGCTTCTTTTGAGCCATTGTAAATACTTATACATAGCTCTGCACCCAGGCACCTTATACCAGTATACGTGCTGTGCCGGCATTTCCAGTTCTATATATATTATTATTATATAATATATATATATATATATATATTATTATTATATAATATATATATATATATATATATATATATATATATATATATATATATATATATATATATATATATATATATATATATATATATATATATATATATATTCAGTATCCGCACTCCAATCAAGCAATCTCAGGGGTGCAAGGCCAATTCTCAATCATATAATCAAAGTTTGGAATAAAGCATTCCTGGGCCAGCACTTCCCTTAGTGAAACAAGTGTCTTTTTATTTTACACACATCACTGTGCTACACAGCAGCTTATTTATATAAACAATAGTAGTGTTTCTGAAGCAAACACAGCAGTGTTTTTACCAGTCCAGGGCAACACTGCATTATATTTTTATTACTTTAAAACACTTTTATTTTTTTACTTTACTGTTACTTTAAAGGGATACTGTCATGGGAAAACATGTTTTTTTCAAAACGCATCAGTTAGTAGTGCTGCGCCAGCAGAATTCTGCACTGAAATCCATCTTTCAAAAGTCACATGACTGGGGCAGCTGGGAAACTGACAATATGTCTAGCCCAGGGGTCCCCAACCTTTTTCAAGCGTGAGCAACATTCAGATCTAAAAAGAGTTGGGGAGCAACACAAGCATGTACAATAATGGCTGTAATTGGCTATTGGTAGCCCCTAAATGGACTGACAGCCTACAGGAGGCTCCATTTGGCACTTCTGTTTTTTATGCAACCAAAACTTGCCTCAAACCTGGAATTAAAAAATAAGCACCTGCTTTGAGGCCAATGAGAGCAACATTCAAGGGGTTGGGGAGCAACATGTTGCTCACTAGCTACTGGTTGGGGATCACTGGTCTAGCCCCATGTCCGATTTCAAAATTGAATATAAAAAAATCTGTTTGCTCTTTTGAGAAATGGATTTCAGTGCAGAAGTCTGCTGGAGTAGCACTATTAACTGATGCGTTTTCCCATGACAGTATCCCTTTGCCTTCCCATTAGGGATGTAGCGAACGGCAGAAAAAATGTTCGCGAACATATTCGCGAACTTGCGTCAAAAATGCGAACGGTTCGCGAACGTCGCGAACCCCATAGACTTCAATGGGAAGGCGAATTTTAAAAGCTAGAAAAGACATTTCTGGCCAGAAAAATGATTTTAAAGTTGTTTAAAGGGTGCAACGACCTGGACAGTGGCATGCCAGAGGGGGATCTATGGCAAAAATTTATCTGAAAAATACATTGTTGACACAGCGCTGCGTTTTGTGCTGTAAAGGGCAGAAATCACACTACGTCACTCAGGTGATGTTTCTGGACACGGAATGTGAAAAAGCTCACACAGCTAGGTGGCACTTGGTTAAAGACTGGGCAAACAATGCCTGCAAGGGCAACGTATACAGTAGTGGATACGGAATATATTATTGCTGCTGTAAAAACATCACTCAGGTGATGTTTACGGACACGGAATTATTATTGTTATTTAGACAGAATGTGAAAAAGCTCACACAGCTAGGTGGCACTTGCATACCTCCCAACTGTCCCTCTTTTGACCACTCAACCCCCTGTCCCTCTTTTGTACTGGAAAGTCCCTCTTTTCTCTGCACTGAACAGCCAGAAAAAAAAACAGTTTCTAACTTAATTAGCTTTTGGCAGAGAGCTCAGAACAGCTAACAGGTGCAAATAAGATACTTTGTAACAATTTTGACTCTGGTTGGTGCTGGTAGTGGTGAACTACTAGGAGGAGCAGCACACCAGTCCCTCTTTTCTCTGAACTGAACAGCCAGAAAAAAAACAGTTTCTAACTTAATTAGCTTTTGGCAGAGAGCTCAGAACAGCTAACAGGTGCAAATAAGATACTTTGTAACAATTTTGACTCTGGTTGGTGCTGGTAGTGGTGAACTACTAGGAGGAGCAGCACACCAGTCCCTCTTTTCTCTGAACTGATCAGCCAGAAAAAAAACAGTTTCTAACTTAATTAGCTTTTGGCAGAGAGCTCAGAACAGCTAACAGGTGCAAATAAGATACTTTGTAACAATTTTGACTCTGGTTGGTGCTGGTGGTGGTGAACTACTAGGAGGAGCAGCACACCAGTCCCACTCCCCAACACAGCTAGACTAATAGCACTGGGCTCTTATAGTAGCAAAGTAAAAAAAACAAAAAAGAAAATAAAAGCAGTCCTTACAAGGACTATTGGGTTA
Source organism: Xenopus laevis (assembly GCF_017654675.1). Lineage (NCBI taxonomy): Eukaryota > Metazoa > Chordata > Amphibia > Anura > Pipidae > Xenopus > Xenopus laevis. The sequence continues at coordinate 101,601,924 of NC_054378.1, forward strand.
CAGGCAGCAGTCAGCAGATGAGAGATCAGCAGCAGGACAGCTGCCCACAGCAGCTACATACAGAGCACTGCAGTAGAAGGTAGATTACTAGCCAGCAAAGCTACCTAACCTAAAATGTCCCTCAAATCCCTGCAGAGTTCTGTCCCTACAATACAGAGCAGTATCAAGTAGATTACTAGCCAGCAAAGTTACTATCAACTGTCCCTCAAATCACTAAACAGCTCTCTCCCTACACTAGCTCTTCCAAGCACACACAGGCAGAATGAAAAAACGCTGCAGGGCTTCAGTTTATATATGGAAGGGGAGTGGTCCAGGGGGTGTGGGGGTGGTCCAGGAGGGAGAGCTTCCTGATTGGCTGCCATGTATCTGCTGGTCTGGGGTGAGAGGTCAAAAATAAGCGCCAGCTAAGGCGAACCCAAATTGACGAACGTCGCGCGACGTTCGCGAACATTCGGCGGACGCGAACAACCGATGTTCGCGCAAATTAGTTCGCGGGCGAACAGTCCGCGACATCCCTACTTCCCATTTCTCCCTGTAATGTATCAGATGGCCACAGGGTGGTGCTCTGTGCCCTATTGAGTATAAGATCCCTACAAAGCCAATGTGTTTTTTTTGTTAAAGCTTAATTTAAAGAACCAAAATAAGTGATTTTGCTGCCAGTTAATTGTGCAATTTATATGGGTGGGGTGTAGGAATTAATTAAAGAATATTTTAGGATACAATCCAGTAGCATATATAATACAAATCAAATTCTCTGTGGCCATAGCATGATATGTTTGCTGCTTGTGGCACATGTGCTGCATCTAGTTTTTGAGTCACCAGTTTGCCATGCAGCCAGGCTAAAGCATCATTATCATCCTGTGTGTATATAGTGCCAAATTATTGCACTGCACTTTACATTACTTCCACGTGCATACACATACACACACACACAAGGGTTAATTGCAATGGATCCATACAGGCATGGGAATATATATAAATGTGCAGATACTGCCTTGCCACAGGTTGCAGACAAAATGCACAGAATGAACGATGGAAACTTCTGTCCCTCTGTACAAAGTAGTTCCAGTAACTACTGGAATGGGATAGTCTGGGATCCCCAATGGTTATGTACTGTCCACAGCAGCTAATAGCTGCCCAGCTAAACCACTGAAATGCTGCTTAATATTACTGCCCTGTTATGAGTATACTTCTCACTTTGAATTCACTAAGAAATTACACCAACCCTTTCCATGACTGTTTAAACTTTGATATTTACTCACGCAGTTTAACCAATCCTGCCTTTAGCAATCAAACTATGGCATGAACAAAGCTGAAAAGTCAAAAGTCAACAACTACTACTTGACCTTTCAGCAGCTTTTGACACTGTGGGACAATATTTACTCTTACTACGCATTCTCCTTTCATGGCATCTGGGACTTTTCCCGCTCCTGGATCTGTCACTTTACTAATTGTAGTTTTGATCACTCTTATTTATGTACAGAACGAACACAGTGTACTGTAAAGGTGGCCATACACAGAGAGATCCACTCATAAGGCGATGTTGGCAAATGAGTGGATCTCTCCCCGATAGGCCCATCTTGAGGTGGAGGATATCGGGCTGATAATAATGAAACAGGTCCAGAACTAGGGGTAGGCAGAGTAGGCGCCGTCTAGGGCACAATCATTGGGGGGGGTGCATTTTTAAGGGGAATCTTTTTTTTTTTTTTTTTTTTCTACAATCCTGTTTTGCTTGGACTTAAATAGTTTTTCAAGTTTATAAACAGACAGTTTCAACCCCCTCTTGCCGTGATTCATACTGTGGGCAGATTGGGGGCAAAATAAGGGATTGGCTGCTGCTGGCTCAGGTACATGTGGCAATATGTGGCTGCTGGCACAGGTACACAGAAGTTTAGGGCAATATTATGGATTTTTTTGGCTGCCGCTGGCATAGGTACAAATTGTGGGTAACAATATGATGTATGTTTTAGCTTAAGCTGGCACAGATACAGATTGGGGGCAATCGAAGGGATTGACTGCTGTTGGCACAGGTACAGATGGGGCAATGATAGGTGCTGGCACAGGTACAGGGGGCAATATGAATGGTAAGGTGGGAAATGGTAATGCATGACTGGTTGGGGGTGGGTGTACTGATTGAAGCTCTTGCCTAGGGTGCCAAAATACCTAGGCCCGGCCCTGAATGAAAGGAATACGGGTGGTTGGATCACGGGACCGCATCAACTAACAGATGCAGTCCACAATCCGACAGGATTTTTAGCCGTGCCCGATAGACATCTGTCCGACTTTCGGGCAGATATCGATCGGGGAAGCCCGTAGGAGGGCCCCATACACGGGCCAATAAGCTGCCAACTCTGTCTGGCGGCAGCTTTTATCGGCCCATGTATGGCCACCTTAAGCTTCTGTACAGTATAAAACTATTCTTGTAATATGCTTTGTGCCTTGGTACCCTTCTCTCCCCCTGGGTTTTAGGGCAGTGTTGCATTTGGTATTTTCTCTGCTGGCAAAGATCTTATCCCGTCTCGAGTATGCAAGCATTAGCTTAGTCTGTCAGAGCTCACATTGGTAGAAGTAAAACTGCATTCTTTCCCATGGCTGTCAGTGTATACCTAAGATGGGGTGGATGAGATTACACTTTGCATTTTCTTTGCTGGCCTACATATATTAGTGGAGAAATACCTTGACACTTTTACTGCAAATTACACATTTGCTCCTCAGCCTTTAGCCTTGTGTATAAATGAATTCTATATCACTGTACTCTCAGTAAAGGTGGCCATAGCTGTTAAGGTTTTTTTAAAAGATCTTTTAGTTATTGTAAGACCAAGCTTATCTTGAAACGATCGTTTAATTGTACAATTTGTCCATCCACTAAAAAGACCATTTCAAGACATATAGGGGTATATTTATTAAAGAGTAAAGTTAGAGATCGCCACAGTCTGCTAGAGTGAAATACAGCCTCTCTCCATTCATTTCTATGGGATTTTTAAAGGTTTAATTATGAAAGGGTGAAAGTTCACCATTTGATAAATACGCCTTTCAAAAATCCCATAGCAATGAATGGAGAGAGGCTGTATTTCACTCTAGCGGACTGTGGCGATCTCTAACTTCACTCTTTGATAAATATACCCCATAGTCTAGTTGAATCCAGGGAAACTGTGGGTAGCTGCCTGCTAGGCCCAGCAAACAATGGATACATTTCACTGTGACCGATGAAAATTTTCTAACTTTCCCGATCAATTTTCTGACTGATGTCAGAAGAAAAATCGTTAGATGCGCGATTGTTTGGTGCCCACTAACCTCACGATCATTTGCCGGTTTTGTTGGGTCGCAGTAAAATTTTTGTTAATGATAGAAAAATCTTAATGTCTATTGTGAGCTTTTCTGGAAATACCTGTTCCTCCAGACCTTCAGGCAGAATAAATACCCATGGGTTTATTTCCCTCCCATCTCTAAATTCATAAGACACCTCCTGTGTTCCCCATTGTATTTTCATACCATTAGGCACAGCAGGAACATTTATTGGGAGCGAGTTTTGCTGCAGCTCTGCTAACAGATCTTCGTTTTCTCTACAACCCTCTTGAAGGCCACATAAATACAGCTGGAAATTTGCATGCAAGGCTAATGGGTTACATTGAGAAACATACAAAGGGAAAGCCTCTTCTGCTTCCTGTATTTTCAGAAGATATTGGCATATCATGCTTCCATGTAGATCCTTTACATATCCACAGAGGAATAACATCTCAGCTGTCTAAAAGGGATACCACCTTAGTGGAGTCCTCAACAACTTTCCCTGCTCTGTACACGGTTATTTCTATGCCTATGACTTTTGGCAGCTGCTCCTACTAATCCTGAATGGTATCAAGTTTCTCCTGAGCACACACTTCCGGGGTGGCCTGACTAGTTTCAGGCTTGCGCTATGCTGCTGTGAGCTTTGGAACAACTGTTTCAGCCAAGGCCTTCTGTATTTCTATTGCAGGCTCACACATAGGGTTCTCTGAGCCAAAAATATACCCTGTAAAGTTCTGAGATATCTCCTGCTGCACATACTATAACCAGTTTAAAAGGGTGCATTCACCATTGTTATTTATTGACGTTCAGTATTTTCTTTATATATACTTGATCTGTGTCCCAGCGAGGCGCCTACAGACACACAGGCCTACATAGACGTCATTTATTATAACGTTTGCGGTTACAACAGTGAGTTTCCATTGCCTTAAAGTGTGAGTACATGTTTCAACCTTGTACAGCAGATTTAAAGTATGAATATGGCTTAGTCTCAGATGTTGTTCAGACTCTGACATGCAGTAGCAATTTTACCTATTGCCAGCAGAAAATCCCAAATGCTCTTATACTTATTTATATGCAAAATAATCTTTTCGTTCCTCAAACAGTAAATCTGTGTATATGTGGGAATAATTCCTACAGTGGGTCATGCCATTTTATGCATGACAGAAGTGACACAATATCCTCTCCAATATTGTTAACCACAATTTTCACCTGGTTTGTGAAAACCCACACGTGCAGTTGTATTCATTTTGACTTATTAGGATCAATTGCAGTTGGCACAACTAAAATTCTGGGGGGAAACACTGTATTGTGGATTTAAAAAATGTTGGTTTCCGCCCAAATTTTGCACACCTCTGCATTTTGTCCTTCAGTTGGGAGCTATCCCGTAATTAGTTAGCTGAGCCAACTGGGCATTTCTAGTGTAGTGACTGGTTACATAGTTAAATTGGGTCGAAAAAAGACAAAGTCCATCATCCAAGCCACTCTTAAAGGAGTACTAAACCCCTTAATTAAAAATCCCCATCCCCGATAGGTTGATCCAGTATAAGTTTCTCCTGAGAATTTATTTAACCCCGAATAAATTGCACAGAATGGGACAAATCCCCTTAGCTCTATGTAAAAGGTGTGGAGACAGGGATGGGTCATATTTGCACATAATATGGGCATGTCCCATAGTTCAGAGATACTGGGCCAAAGTCACCAAACACTTAAGATACACTAGCCCTTCCTCCCATTCATTCCCCTGAGGTGTGTTTCCTGGGGTTGATAGACGACCTGTTACTTAAATATTATGAAAGAATACTGGTTATACTAAAAAAAATTATAGTGATTCGATGGATGGCCCCTTGGTCTCTGCAGAAAAGAGCTTGGCTAGAGTATGTCAATGAAATGCTACCTCTTATTAAACTTACCTACAAGGCCAGGGGTCAACCTGAAAAATGACAATATATGGGGTACCTGGCTGGAGGCGCACGTGTAAATGTTCTTATGATGTTTGCTTAAAATAAATAAGATTTCATGTGATGTCTATTGCATATGTTATTAGTATATGTTTGAACACAACCACTGCTGTAAATTCCCCCCTCCCTTTCCCCCACTTTTTTCTTCTATTTTATTTTGAAACTCAATAAAAAGAATACCTGTTAAAAAAAAAAATCCCCATCCCCTTCCGTCCATTGGCCCCCCTCAAAGCTTTCTCCCTCCTTAGTAAAACTGGATACTGGAAAAAGTATCCCTGTCATGTACCTTGCAGAGTAGCGCAGCGCTCTTCGGCGTCATCTTCTGTATCTTCGGATACTCTACTTTTACTATATTCAGGGCTTTCCACGCATGTGCAGTAGGCACAAATACCAGAATCGTCCCAACTGCGCATGCGCGAAAAAGCTCAGTGCCGTCGCTCACTTCCGCCAGGAACCAGAAGATGGTGACAGCTCCGCTGCGCTACTCTTCATAATTGGCCTGTACAAACACAACCTTAAGAATACAAATCATTTCATTAACAAGATTGAAGTTCAATACAGCCAATTTGTATGTTTAAGAAAATAAATGTCTTCTAATGTACCCGCAGGTACACAGGGCCGACAGCTGCAAATGAGTGATCAAAAATAGCAATAACAGTAAGTTTGTCGCCTTACATAGCATTTTTTTTTTAGATTGGGACAGTGACTCACATTTGAAAGCTGGACAAAAGGAGAAAAATAGTTCAAAAAGTAGAAACACCAATAATGAAGTCCAAGGTGGCCATACACAGGGAGATATGCTTGTTTGGCGATGTTGCCAAAACGAGCACATCTTTCCCCGATATGCCCACATTTTGGTGGGCAATACCAGGCTGATCCTTAGGGCCCAAAGATCGGATCATAATGCTGCCAATAATTATGGTCAGATTGCGGGACCACATCAATGAACAGATGCGGCCGCGATCCAACGGGATTTGTTACCCTGCCCGAACAACATCTGCCAGACTTTTGCCCAGATTTCGATCATGGATGCCCGTCGGATGGCCCCACACACCGGCCAATAAGCTGCCAACTCAGTCTCTCGGCAACTTTTATCGGCCCGTGTATGAGGGCCTTTAGAATTGGTATACAGGTATGGGATCAGTTATCCGGAAAGCCTTTATCCAGAAAGTTCCCAGACACTTTATTTTATCCAAATAATCCAGATTTGTAAAAATGATTCCCTTTTTCTCTGTAATAATAAAAAGTACCTTGTACTTGATCCCAACTAAAATATAATTAATCCTTATTGGAAGCAGAACCAGCCTATTGGGTTTAATTAATGTTTAATTGATTTTCTGGATAACAGGTCCCATACCTGTATAACATATTAAACATCTATTCAATAACATACTAAGGTTAACTTAAAGGTGAACCACCCCTTTAAAGTCCTACATGGGTCTGGTCGGACCACAAATATTTGCATTTCTTTCCAACCTGGGAACCACAAAACCAGAAGCGACAACACTCTGGCATCAGAACAGCAAACAGGGGAGGTACCATGCCTGCACCTTATCCTGGTACCCACATGGTCACGGAATTGGGAACTTTCTGCACTAAACCTGACCGCTCTGCGGCTATTCCTTGGGTACTTTAAATGGTGCAGGACTATACCATGTATGCAGATGAGGATTGGCCTGAACATCAACTGGCAGTTTAGAAAATCCCATTGGCCAAGTTCTGCACTCAGTCATTGATGCGGAATTCTCCCAATAGGTTGTTTGTGATGCAATCATTACCCTATTCAGCTACCTTCATCCTAGGGTGTCCCTGACAAAGAGAAACCTTTAATTTAGGCAATTTAGTTCAAATATCCTAGCCCACCAACACAAAAACTTGCTTCACTTAACTCACTTTATGATTTTCTACTTTATTACCTCAAATTAACAAACACATTAAAGCTGAAAAAGTCTATTTACACGGGAAGTACAAAACCCCCCCCAAAAGTTGCATTTTTCCCCCCAATATGGATTTTTTGCAGTTTTTATTTAAAATTATAAAGTATAAAGTTACCACAAATAAAAAAAGAAAATATTGTAAATAAATTAGGAAAACAAAACTTGTTAAATATTGAAGGTTTTTTTTTGTTTTAGGCTGTGAGAGAGAAGTAGCTACACGGCTCCATCTAGTGGTACAGGATAGGCATTGTCCAGGACATGGTGGGAAACAGTAGCTTCCACAGAATCCCGCCATGCAGGGCCTCCCTGACCCCTTGTGTAATATACAATCCTTAAACATCTTGTGCACCTTCACAGTCTTCTTTAGGAAAGCCAGAATGCAGCCATACACACCCAGTCTCATCACCACAGGAGAAGGGGGAATGGGGAGGAGTTGTATGCATTTTTTCCTTTTTTTTAAAGTTTCAAAAGCATTAAATCACAAACCACTAGCAGCCACAGCGGGACATACCCAACAATAAACCTACTACTAAAATACTTTATGACCTACAAATAAAACTGCCGGAACAGCCAGGACCACCAGCTGTTTAAGCAAGTCGCCCCTTTGCCAGAAAAATTCACCTTCCACAAGAGTTCCAGGAAGGAGAAGATATTAAAAATAAGCTCTGTCTCCACTGTGGATCCACACGGAAAGGAGGCACAATGGGGTTCCAACCTCCAGTACCTTTTTATAGCTGAAAAAAGGCCAAATCAACAGAAAACTGCATGCGTCTCGCCTTTGTCAAGAGAAAAGTGGATGAGTCAAAACACAGGCTGTTTCTAAGTTCTGTGCTGACCACAGAGTCACAAAGGGCTGGACTACTCCCTGAGCTCAGCCTTCCTTCTGTTACACCAAAAGAAAAACTATACAGCTAGAATCTTACATGTCAAGAAACTTTTTTTGGGGGGGGGGGGGTGGAGGAAGAAAAATAAGGGACATCAGCTAAAAAATAAAAGAAAAAAATATATACATAATATATCTATATGTAGTGTTCAGTTTGTAGAAAGCAGGAAGAAGATCCGCTGTCCTGGACTGCCAGTATATTCAGGGGGAAGCCAAGTCTCCTCCTAGGCACGCAAGTTCTTCATCTCCTGCGCCTGAACCAGCACCTTGGCCATGGCTCTCTTCATTGGCAGGAAAACATTTAAAAATTAAAATCTGTCGTCTTTAAAAGAAAATGAAATACAGTGAAGACACTGGGGAGAGAAGAAAAACGAAAAACAATCAATTTCCAGGCAAAAGGAACTTTATTAGAATTTACCGTATATACTCGAGTATAAGCCGTCCCGAGTATAAGCCGAGGTACCTAATTTTACCTCCAAAAACTGGGAAAGTTTATTGACTCGAGTATAAGCAGAGGGTGAGAAATGCAGCAGCTTCTGGTAAGTTTCAATCAAAAAATTGAGGGTTTCTGCTCCCATTGGAGGTGCCGGCGTCTCGTTTTTGGACACCGGCGACCGTTTTTGCGCTTGACTCGAGTATAAGCCGAGGTAGAGTTTTTCAGCATATTTTGGGGGCTGAAAAACTCGGCTTATACTCGAGTATATACGGTAGCTACCTGCATGCTTGCCTGGCAGCCATAATAAAAGAAACAAACCCATAAGGAAGCGCATGCAACGGTACTGAAACTTAGTGAACGCTCCCTTCTGGGGTATTGTTCTTCCCTTGTTTTCAAAGGCAAAACTGGACTTTAACAGCTGACTGGGACATGTACTTATTAGGATCGTGAAACTTAATTCCATAATTTAGTAGTGATCAATAAAATGTTGCTGATTTCGGGATTAATCCCTCTGGTGGTGGAAACTCCAGAGACTGATCCTGTTGCTGGCTCCTGCTTCAGTTGCATTCACCAGTCACTGCACACACAAGACAAATTACGGAATGGAGACAGAGGCTTATTTCAGAATGAAAACACTGGGGCTTACCGTATTTATAAACACTGGGCAAATCTGCACATGGGCAGTTACTCATAGCAACCAATAAGTATGGGTTTTTTTCCAATCAGCTGCAGGTTGAACAATAAAGCAAACATGATTGGTTGCCATGCGTTACTGTCCAGGTGCAAATTTGCCCATTGTTTATTAATGAGTCATAATCAAGGGTGCATTTATGCCTAAAATCTGTCCAATGTCAGCAGTGACCGGCAAATGCAAGTAGAATAACTGGAGAAACACCACAGTTTAGCCATATATATGTTAAACAAATATTCCTATTCTATATGTTGTTGAGGGTGCTTTTACTGCAAACTGGCTGCTACAGGTGCAAATATAGAAATCCATACTGCACTCCATACCATTCCTTGGTGTGCAGAGTGGATTTCTATATTTGCATTATGGAACCCTATTGGTACTGGCACTTTTCTGCACTCATGCTCTTGTTTACTGTAGCTCGTAATATCCCTCAGTTTTTTGCATTCATTTTGTGTTGCTATAGGTGACAAATTACTGGAGCAAACATTACACCTTTTATTACATAACCCCTTAAAGGAATTGTTCAGTATAAAAATAAAAACTGGGTAAATAGGCAAAATAAAAAATGTTTCTAATATAGTTAGCCAAAAATGTAATGTATCTTTATACATTACATTTTTGGCTAACTATATTAGAAACATTTTTTATTTTGCCTATTTACCCAGTTTTTATTTTTATACTGAACAATTCCTTTAAGGGGTTATGTAATAAAAGGTGTAATGTTTGCTCCAGTAATTTGTCACCTATAGCAACACAAAATGAATGCAAAAAACTGAGGCTGGAGTGACTGAATGTGTAACATAATAGCCAGAACGCTTCCTGCTTTGCAGCTCACTTGGTTTCCACTAATTGGTTACCAGGCAGTAACCAATCAGTGGCTTGGGGGGTCCCACATGGGTCATAACTGTTGCTTTTGAATCTGAGCTGCATGCCGAGGATCAATTGCAAACTCACTGAACCGTTAAGTCCCATGTGGCCCCCCTTCAAGTCGCTGACTAACTCAGAGTTAGAGAGCTGAAAACATCCAGTCACTCCAGTCTTTACACATTACATTTTTGCCTAACTATATTAGAAACATTTTTTTATTTTGCACAGCCTATCTATATACCCAGTTTTTATTTTCACACTGAACTGTTGTCTTCACTTCAGTTAAGAGTTATCAACGGCCAGCAGGGAGGGTCCTGGTACACCTCTGCTGTGATTCCCACAGGCTACTTGCATATTAAACATGACTTTACCATATTACCACTGTAATAGTACTGTGTATGTGTTGTACAATACAAAGAGTGAGACTCACCTAAGCAAACATTGGTCCAGTGGCAGCACTCATTTCCCAAGGTGGTCAAACGGCACACTGGCCTGCAAGGGAACCACAAAGAACAATCAGCTTGTGTTATACTTGGATAAGCAAATATAGATACTCACAGCAAAACGGAGATGGCTGCATATTCTTTAGTTTATTAGTCCATTCTCAAAACAAGAGAAAATGAACTACGGGGGTTTATTTTGTATCACTGGTTCAATTAACTAATCAGGTCTGGTACTAAGTAAAAGCACCCAAATATTTGCCTCAGGCAATGCTAGATAAGTGCTCAAGGAAACAATTGTGGATAACTTAAAGGGGTGGATAACTTAAAGGGGACGTGTCACCTGCACAAAATTATTCCAAATCCTATTTTATCACATTACTCAAGCAAAATACACTTTAATTACACTATATGAATTATTTGAATCTTGTTTCCTTAGGTCTGGGAATAATAATCATAGCAAGCAGGCAGGAGCCATTTTGTGGACACTGTTATTAAGACAAGCCTTGCATCATCTCAGAATCTCGTTTGTGCACCAGAATGGGGGACCTGATGTCCATCCCCATGCCCTGGTTACACAATTAAATGGTGAAGAGAACTAGGGGAATGTGGGGAGAGCAGTGACACTAAATGGAAAGTGAAAGTAATTGCCTGCCCCGCCTCTATGCCTAAAGGTGGCCATAGATGCACAGATAATATAGTACGAAACAAAATTTCGGTGAGTGTATGGTGGGAAAAGAGCCAACCAATATCGGCAGAATATTTGGATATCGGTCGGCTTGTCGATCGGGCTGGAAAATTTTTATTGGGTGCCTTTGAAGACACCCAAACATGGACCTTTGTTAGTGCTGAATCGTCAGATACAGGTAGAATTCTATTGTTTCTACCTGTATATCTGACGATTCAGCTTTACACGTGTGTATTGAAACGAACAATCTTTCTTGGAAATATGTTTTCCAAGAAAGATCATTGTTAAGTCTATGGCCACCTTAAGGTATAGAGGAGGGACAGGCAATATTTGATTGACAGCTGAGATTTTTAAATGAGTTTACAACAGCTTTGAATGCTTTAATGAAAAAAAGAATTTGGATTTCATTTTTAATTTTAAAAGGACTTTTAATATCCAGCTTTTTATGTCTGGGTGACAGGTCCACTTTAAATGGTGGAGTGCACGCAGGAGTGGATGATTCCTATAACCACCAGTAAAACAAGCAAGGATCTGCCTTACACCTGCGTGTGCTCACCTGTGATGCTGAGATCCGTGACACTTCTTGTCTTCCTGTGAGATCCGAGGAAGAGACATTTGCTGGGGCTCCTCGATGTAACCTCATGCTGACTTTGCGTTCTCTGTCCACCCGTGAAATGGCCCTTGGTGAAGTGTTACCTGGAAAAGGCAGGGCACTGAATGTCATTTTCAGAGGGCATTTATCAATACATAAGGTTCCTGAGAAAAAGGTGGAGCTTGGCATCCTTAATGCTGCCCTCAACATCTTCAATGTGTGCACTGACATGTACACGATTAGTCTGTCAACACACATACAAAGTGAATTTTGGGAAGGAAATGCTAAGTATGCTTACACACATCTTATACACTCACTAAGTGTTGAAGGCAGTGGATCGACTTAGCACATATACAACAGCGGGGAAATAGCGGGCCCATGTCCAATAGCCAAATGGTTAAGCTTGGGGAAACAGAGTAACCGAGAACATTTACTGGCTATAAATAAAGGCCAAAGAGGACACCTGTTTAAATGCTGCAAATTGCAATCTTAACTGTCGACTGGGGATTTGTTTGCCTTGCCCTCATTCAACAAGGGGAAAGGCTGAACATTGCACATCAATGATCTGTATGGTAAGGAGGGTGCATGCTAAATACAACGTTGTGTTCAGCAGGGGGCATGAACTGGTTATAAAGCAGCTATACAGTATTGCAACTTGCTACCATTTTGGATCCTTAAACGGCCACGCTGTCTGCATCGTTGTCATTTATCTGGGACATACAGAACCGTGTATATATGCTTAAACTTATGTTGACTGCATCTCCTTTTAATATGGACCTTAGCAATAAAAAGTGTTCCACCGACCAGTCATAACTGGGCTGCTCATTGTCAGCATAACCAGTATGGCAACTCCTACGAGTATAAATAGATATACGCAGGCAAATAATGCTCTGAGTAAAACAAATCACAACGATGTAGGTTTTAAGAAATATTAATAAAAAGTCAATGAAACATTTTTTCACTTAGTGTATCTATATAATTTATCGTTTGCTCAGAGAGCTCTCCCCTCCTTGCTTTTACTTACCACTCTGCTGAATTCTTGATGCTGGGGTGGAGGCTACTGGTTCTCCACCATTTCTTAGGCGATTGGGGGCTGCACCTGCAGGAGGAGCTGGGGGAAGAGCTCGAGTAGCAGAACCCCTGAGCTGTCCCATTCTTTCTTCTCTATCATGCTCTCTCCTGTCCCTGTCCAAATCCTCTGGATTCCTAGCAGCACCCTACATATCACACAAAACATTAATACCTAAAGAATATGTATTGGTTCAGCTAGCAAACACATTCTTTATCCAACACATAACGGACTGTTACGGCTGCCAGGGAGAAGAACATAAATTGCCAATGACTGGGAAATAGTCCAGTCACTTTGGTTCAGCAGTGGTGTATCACATGATTCACTCAATAATGGTACCGTATTACCACTAATAGCATATTACAATGAATAACTGTATAGATTGACTATGGGACCTTTTTTCTGTGCAGCTCCAGCAGGAGCAGGTCACAAGTGAATCCGGTATACAGTTAAGTCTCATCGTTATACATTGTTCTGATTTAATATCTACGGTAAGCAATGCAACTGCCTAAGCCCATAGGATGCTTACAAATTTAAGCATGTTCCAGTCAAACACATAGTCGTAGGAGAAGCCTTGCCGATGGAAGAGGTTGCGGAAAAGCTGCCTTAGATAGGAATAGTCTGGCTTGTCATCAAATCGCAGAGAACGGCAGAAATTCAAATATGTTGAGAACTCCGCTGCAAAAGCAAGAAACAACTGATTAGTCACATTCATGTAATTATTCTGCTTTTAAAATAGAGACTGTTGTAAATAGAGAAAACAGCAGTACTACAAAGAGCAAAGGATCTGTCTCTATACAACTGCAGGATTAAACTACAGATATGAGATCCAATATCAAGGAAAAATAAAGGTCAAGGAAAGGAAACCTCCCTATTCCTATCGAGTTTATTTAATGTTCAATGAGGTTTTTTTTATAAACAAAATTATGAAGATCCAAATTGCGGAAAGACTTTATTCGGAAAGCCCCCTGACCAAAGCATTTTGGATAACAGATCCAACACCAGTACTATGAAGCCGCCCCCCTATAACTAAAGAAGTGCAACTATTTTTACCAGAGTTAAAACAAAACCCAGCCCTGAGGCTTCACTCACTGCACTGCAAATAGAACAATTTTCTGTTAGGGGGAGGCAAAGTTTGTTCAAACCTCAAGTTTTTACCATTGGTATTTGTGAAGGAAGGGGGAGGTGAGGGCAATGCAGGAGACAAGGGGAGGGGAAGAAGAAAGAAGGAGGGGTAAGTGGGAGAGGCAGAGGAGGGAAGGGGCAGCAGAGGTGGTTGCAGGACACATTATACAAAACAGTACACACAGACCAGTAGAATCATTAGTATATTCCAAGACACAAACAGTGAGGCTTTTTAAACCAAACTAGCACTCTATGTGTAGCCCTCTGAACTGTGTGCAATATATGGAAAATTGCTGCATCTTACGCAAGTCCATAAGAAATGTTATATTAAAGAGCACACACACATATATATATATATATATATATATATATATATATATATATATATATATATATATATATATATATATACACATATACACACATATACATATACATATACATATATATACATATATATATACACACACACACACGAGATCTGTTATCTGGAAACCCGTTATCCAGAAAGATCCAAATTACGAAATATATATAATAATTTCCTTTTTTCTCTGTAATAATAAAACAGTACCGTGTACTTGATCCCAACTAAGATATAATTAATCCTTATTGGAAGCAATACTAGCAGCCTATTGGGTTTATTTAATGTTTACATGATTTTCTACTAGATAGGTGAATAGGTGAATATCCAAATTATGAAAATATCGGTTATCCAGAAAAGCCCAGGTCCCGAGCATTCTGGTTCAAAACGCTGATTTTTATCAAACATGGAATAAAGTATAAATATTTTGTAAAATTCCCAGGAGTGCAATGCCTCATCTAACAAATATATAAATATTTCTTCCAACAGAGTCATACCAGATTCTACATATCTAAAGAAAACCAGTCTATCCCTAAAATGTTATCATTTTTTGGTGTTCCTTTAAGCCCATAGTGGTGATTCGGCAATAAAGAACAATTGCTATCTAAAGGAAACCAGCCAGCAGAAAGCATTATGCGTTTCACATTGTGGAAAAGCTAGGTAATTCACATCAACACGCACAGCACTTTGTGTACTCTAATCTCAAAGTAAGAAAACCCTAGGGTAGCAGCATAATGGCAAATCACAGAAGGCATTTTACAAACTGAACAAGCTCCCTGACCCAGTTTCCACTACAGTGAAGGCTTTAGCTTCACTACCCACACTCAATGCCATAGACTGAATCAAGTCCTCTTTAAAAAGAGATTACTGCAGACATAGATCAATTTCCCAACTCTATCTAGTTGGACTGGGTAAGGGCAGCTGTTTGAATTGTTTTGGATGAAAAGCATATATGTTTTTTCTATAGTGAAGAATTTATGTAAAAGTAAACTATAAAATAAAAAGATTAATTGTTCATTAAAACCTTTTTAGAAACGTTGATGATCAAATAATATATTAGACCCTTATATGGTTGATAACCGTATGCTGTGGGGCTGACACACCTTGTTTGGCTGGTAGCAGTGGCACAGGTTCAACCTGGAGGCCAGTATGATATTTGTGGAGATGTCTGTTTTTCTAGATACACCCAAAGACCCAGACTGAAGGTCAGGGTGGGAATTTATTTGATGGCCACTTGAAACCGTGGTTTTCCTAGGTTTTTAACCTTGGTAAGACCAAGCAGGGCCCCGGGCTTGGACTGAAAAAGTTTGACAACTACTACGCTCAGATAAAGGGTTAATGCCACAAAAAAAGAAGAGGAAAAAAAAATCAAAGGTGCCATAGGTCTGGAAAGAAAATATTTGATACTGTCTTGCATGAGCAACAGCATTATTAAAAGATGACCTATTCACTTTAGATATAAAAATACCTGAAATAGAGCCATTTCAGTTGCTTTTAGGAAGCCATGTATGTTTATAATTACAGATTCATTCAGTTGTGCATTCTGGGATTAGTTTGTGCACTAAACATGGTTACCTTCCACAGAATAATATTCAACACAGGTGATTAGCAGAAAAGCAGACAAAGGATCAATGGCTGGATCACATCATGACTGGATGTAAATGGTCACAGTGTAGGACTTCTGCCGCACACCTGTACTCCACTTCCACTGCAATGGTGGTGCTAGTCAGTGGCGTAACTACCCAGGGAGCAGGGGGTGCAATTCGACCAGGGCCCCCCGGAAGAACCTGCCCCACTAGATGGCTGCAGTCAAAAATTGGTGTGGAGGGGGGCTTGGCAGCACGGCCTGCACCAGGGCCCACCCCCACCTAATTACGTTATTGGTGCTAGTCAACTGTAGGACAGGTAGGGTCCCCTAGTAACAGCGAATGTTTGGAAACAGATCCGCACACACTCAATTGAATGCAGTCGGGGAATATACCCATTTTATTATGCCACCAGTAATTCTGGAATTACTGGTGGCATAATAAAAGCGGTATATTCCCCGACTGCATTAATTGAGTGTGTGCGAATTACTGGTGGCATAATAAAAGGGGTATATTCCCCGACTGCATTCAATTGAGTGTGTGCGGATCGGTTTCCAAACAATGAATTACTGGATGCAAATGGTCACCAGCTTTCTACAAACAGTAACATTGTGCTGTACGGCAGCCTTTTTCAGAACAAAGGACGAGTCAAGTCCTATTGGAAGTATCGGAATCTGTAGTCGTATTATACCTACAGATCCATGTTCATCTTTCCCATCCCACAAATAACTGCAGGGAGATTTATTGTTAATGGAATGAGTAGAACTTACAGGGGTAACCTTTGCACAAAACCTCAATAGGTGTAGACATTTTCTTCTCGCTGATGCGTTCATACTTCTGACGTTTGGTTGCAGCCTTGAGGCCTTGCCAGGGCAGAGAGCCCAGATTAAAGTACATAAGCACATATCCCAGACTCTCCAAGTCATCACGCCGACTTTGCTCTATTAAAACAAAAGAAAAAAAATCACCACCATATAGTCCATACATACATCAATAAGATACTTGCTGATGCAGGTTTATGTAGCAATGTACTGTTTTCTGCTAAATCTAATTAATGCCGAGTAGTGCGCAGCAGTGTCACTCTGAAGAAACAAACCAAAACAAGTGAATTCACCCACCTATCCCCAAATGGGTATTAATAGAGGCATATCTGGCGGTTCCTGTCAGGTTCTTGTTTTCTCTGTAAGGGATGTGCTGGTGTGTTCGAGCATCACGGTATTTCTTGGCAAGTCCAAAATCAATAATGTAGACTAGGTTGCCCTTTTTACCAAGCCCCATCAGGAAGTTATCTGGTTTTACATCTCTGTGTATGAAGTTCTTGGAATGGATGTATTCAATACGGCTTATCTGTAAAATAGCGGATAAAGAGAGTAGTTCATCACAAATGTAATGGCTATGTCCAATGCAAATGGAGAAAACACAAATACTGAGCCCAAGTGTGCATTTGAAGGAACATCCAGTCCAAGTGGCTCAGTCTGAAAGCATATTAGGGCGAGACAGGTGATTTGTTCTCCCTTAAACACCTGAAATCCCATCTTAAAGAGCTTTGGGGTGTATATGTATTTGCGGTCTTACAGGGGAACTATCGCGTAAATGAAAATGTAATATAAGCTTCATCATACTGAAATAAACGTTCTAATTACAATCAATTAAAAATGATGTACGGTTTCTGAAATAATCTAGTTAAAGGAGAAGGAAAGCTACAGAGGCATTTTATTGCTAATAAATTAGCTGCAATAGTGCAAGCTAGAATGCTATATTTATGAATGTTTTACCATACTTAAATAAAAAGCTCTAGAAGCTCTCTGTTTAGGATAGCAGCTGCAGTATTAGCTTGGTGTGACATCACTTCCTGCCCGAGTCTCTCCCTGCTTATTTATAGCTTTGGGCTCAGATTACAGAAGAGAAAAGGAGGGGGAAAAGAGGAGCAAACTGAGCATGCTCTTGCCCAGGACAAGGAGGTTTAAACTGAAGGAAGGAAGTCTGATACAGAAGCCCATGTGTACAAAATAGAAGGAAAGAAATGAAGTGTTTCTTTTGATAGAGGACTCAGAGCAGCACTACTTTGAGGGTTTTACTGGCATATTTAGGTGGACCTTTCTGATAAGGCTTACTTAGTTTTAAGCTTTCCTTCTCCTTTAATCTTCACTATCCCTCTCTCTTCATTCTGTCTTCATGCAGCAGTTGGGTGATATTCATTGAGAGATCCAATATATCTTATAGAGGGGCTCCTTTTGCCTAGATGATGTATTAGAGCTCACTATTAAAATCATCAGAAATCCTGTCTCTCTACATGCAGAATTTGTGCTAAAGGCAATTATTTTGTTAGATTTTGTTTGTTCCATTATTTGAGTGAGTTCTAACTCATCTGCTAGGAAAGGAGCCCCCCTATAAGATATATTGGATTTAGGATACAAAACAATATGGACTTGGGAACTACTTTATTATGGCATTCAGAAAAGGGGAACAGGGCGATATATTTATGGCCAAAAGATGAGGCTGTGGCTGATAATGAAAACACAACATTAATATTAAAAAAGGAAACATTCTACGCTCACAAAAACAATTTGTTTCTTCGAAATTCAGTAGGCGTTATAGGCACAAATTTAGGGATGCACCGAATCCAGGATTCGGTTCGGGATTCAGCCTTTTTCAGCAGGATTTGGCCGAATCCTTCTGTCCAGCCGAACAGAATCCGAATCCTAATTTGCATATGCAAATTAGGGGCAGGGAGGGAAATCACGTGACTGTCACAAACAAGGAAGTAAAAAATGTTTTCCCCTTCCAAACACTAATTTGCTTATGCAAATTAGGATTAATTCAGTATTCGGCTGAATCTTTCATGATGGATTCGGGGGTTCGGCTGAATCCAAAATAGTGGATACGGTGCATCCCTACACAAAAGTAAACATAGCTTGGCAAGGGCAGATCAGTGACCCTGATAATATAGTCTAATACAGTCTATTTACCATCTGATCTGCCAAGAGAAGTACAGTCTTTAAGCTAAATTTGCGGGAGCAGAAATTAAAGAGATCCTCCAAGCTTGGGCCCAGTAGCTCCATCACCATGACATTGTAGTCGCCCTCTGCTCCACACCATTTGATGGAAGGGATCCCCACTGCAAGACACAAGATGGAAATGTAAATTCACAGCATGGCAATGCACTTTCCCCATATTCATAGAATACAGCAGAAGAAAAATGATCAGCATATGTGTGTGTGATATTAAGAAGAAGGGGTGTGGAATGGCAGGATCAAAATTTCACTGATTTTAGGTATCTCTATTCCACATGCCAAGGCAGGACTGGGCAACTCCCCTTAATCTCTTCAAAGTACATTTTCTTGGCTTGTAGATGTTGAAATGATTTCCCAAATGACTGCTTGGAGATGAAAGAATATTTTGTGCACAGCAAAAATACAAAATTGCCCCTTGTATAAATAATAATGCAGCTTTTTAAATGATCATAGCTTAAAGTATGCCCTACTGCTATGCGGCTGAATCAGGTATAATTAGAACAAACACTACTTCAGCTAAACAAGCAGCACCTCTCCTATAGCTAATCCCCAAACTAAAAGTATGCCCGTTACTGACAACTCTCCCTGTTACTTCCTTTTTGGACCCTTAGAGGAAGCTCTTACCTCCGCCCTGCATCATCTTGTAGAATTTGCTCTCGATGTGCAACTGTGGGTGCTTTGTCTTGACACATTCCAGCTTAATGGCAACTTCCTCACCTGTGGCAATGTTTGCACCTGTGGAAACCCAAATGGATTTTTTAGTGGGCACACACACTCTCTCATATAGAACAGAAATCTCTAAATAACTTATTGCAGAATGCAAGTGGGTACGTACATAGACAACACGCAGTAGTTTGTTGCAGCATTGTGTTGAGAGAATGCGGCATTATTCACACAAATAACATGTAATTTGCAACGTCACACCCTATCATTCAGGTTGTTGAACAAACAAAGATGACATTCCATCATCACACAAACCTAGATTTCAAGCTGGCCATAGACAAACAGCAACTTGTTTTATCCCGTCTCCAAACAGAGGGCCAAATGGTCATGTCTGTAAGACACTTCCAGGTCTCATGAAATTCTTATTCACAAAGCAGTATATTTAAATCAGTGGTGGATAGAACAAGGACCCCTACAATATGGCAATGGTTGCTTAATCCAGGTTTAAACTGCCATATTGGTTAACTCTTACTGTGTTTATGTGAATAGAGACTTATAGTTCTGCTCTGATCCTGAAGACTCCCTCTCTTGGAACCAGAGGCACATACAGAAGTAGCATACAGAGTATGAAGTAGCAGGCACGGGTTGGTGCAGGTCCTTTGCAGGTTAGGGTCACGTGTAAGTGGAGTTTTTTCCTGACCCGCACTCAATAGTGTGCGATGTCTGAAGACTGAAAAAATCGCTAACTTACATCAGGACCTGTAATTTTCCGGGTGACAGATCTTTCCGTAATTTGGATATTCATACCTTAAGTCCACTGTAAACATTAAATAAACCCAATAGGCTTGGTTTGCTTCCAATAAGGAATAATTATATCTTAGTTGGGATCAAGTACAAGCTACTGTTTTATTATTAGAGAGAAAAAGGATTTTTTTTTTTTAAAAAAACAGGATTATTTGGATTTCTATAGGAGATCGCTTTTCAGTCATTCATCGCTTTCTGGATAATGGATCCCATGACTGTATCAGTATTTCAGAACTGCCATGTACCCGTGCCACATATCAGGAACAAAGAACGCCTGAAGGGCTCCAGGCCAGTTGCTCAAGATACAGGTGATCATCTAACAGGTACTCCCTTCCCAGGGGCTCTCTGTCTGCTGCCAAGTTCATGGAGTGTGTGTACAACTGGATTTCTGTTACAGGATATTATGTGCTGAATGCCCTTACACAACTCTGGGTGCAGCCTTTCAATTATGAGCCCATATCGACAGCAGACAAAAAATAAAATCTTAAAACAACTCATCACTATTTTATTAAAGGAAAACTATACCCCCAAAATGAATACTTGAGCAACAGATCGTTTATATCAAATAATCTTACCAAACTGGTATATATATTTTAGTAAATATTGCCCTTTTACATTTCTTGCCTTGAACCACCTGACCAGAAACACTACAACTAACAGGAAGAAATGTGGAAGCAAAAGACAGAACTCGGTCTGTTAATTGGCTCATGTGAATTTTTTTTTTTTAAAAAAAATGGCAGTTTTCTATTTATGATTACCCAATGGCACATACTACTAAAAAAGTATATTGTTATGAAAATGGTTTATTTAAATTAAAGGGGTGGTTCACCTTTAAGGTAACTTTTATTATGTTATAGAATGGCCAATTCTAAGCAACTTTTCAATTGGTTTTCATTATTTTTTATAATTTTATATTTGCCTTTTTTTCCTCTAAATCTTTGCAGCTTTCAAATGGGAGTCACCGACTCCCTTTTAAAAAACAAATGCTCTGTAAGGATACTAATGTATTACTTTTTATTACTCATCTTTCTATTCAGGCCTCTCCTATTCATAGCCCAGTCTCTTATTCAAATCAATGCATAGTTGCTAGGGTAATTTGGACCCTAGTTACCAGATTGGTTGAGATGCTAATTGAAGGACTGCTGAATAAAAATCTAAATAACTCAAAAACCAATTGCAAATTGTCTCAGAATATCACTCTCTACATAATACTAAAAGTTCTCAAATGTGAACAACCCCTTTAAGCAGGGTTTTACATGTAAGCTGTTTTATGCAATATATTTTTTTTTAGAGAGACCTACATTGTTTTGAGGGATATAGTTTTCCTTTAATTCACATTTTTTATCCACCCAATATGACCATAACCTATATAGCTTACCCAGGTGGGGAAACAAGCTACACTGGTGCAGAGCTCAAAAAACAGCCAATGGAGCATTCAGCAAGCAACCCAACCCATTCCCACACACCGTCCATCCCTTATAACTATATACAGTAACTTACAGTATGTTTTGCTAGCAATAAGCCAGCACTTATTAGGGGGCAGGAAGTGAACAATGGTGGATTAAAATGATTAATAAAACCCAAGGGGATGCACTCATAAGCCCTGGTCCAATGAGAGTTCATGGAATATTATCTGCGACTGGGGCCCAATGAGAGATTTCCTGGTGCCATGACAGTTCAGCCTGACCCTGCTCTGCTGAATCATTCAACATAGAAAGCATGATTAGCATTATGTCCAACAGAGACATAACTAAGAACACTACATCCTAAGCAATTGCTTGGGGAGTGAGACTTAAAAATTCAGCACCATTTCTGAAAAGCACATTTGTATCTGCAAATGCCTACATGTTTTGAACTATTACAGGTATAGGATCGATTATCTGTAAACCAGTTATCCAGAAATTTTCAGATAATGGGAAAAGCCACCTCCCATAAACACCATTTTAATCACACAATTCTAATTTTACAAATAGATTCCCCTTTTCTCTTTAAAGGAGAAGGAAAGCTCCAAGACAGTTTATCGCCAACAGATTAGCCACAATAGGGCAAGCTAGAACGCTATATTTACTCTGCAGAATGCTTTACCATACCTGAGTAAACAACTTTATACACTGTCTGTTTGTTTAGGATAGTAGCTGCCATATAAGCTCGGTGTAACATCACTTCCTGCCTGAGCCTCTCCCTCCTAATTTACAGCTCTGAGCTCAGATTACAGGAAGGAGGGGGAGAGGAGCAAACGGAGCATGCTCAAGCCCTGCCCTGGAGGTTTATGCTGACAGCAGGAAGTCTGATACAGAAGCCCATGCGTACGCAATAGAAGGAAAGAAATGCAGCGTTTCTTTTGACAGAGGACTACTGGGAGCAGCATTACTTTGAGGGTTTACTGGTGTATTTATATAGACCTTTCTGATAAAGCTTACTTAATTTTAGCCTTTCCTTCTCCTTTAATACTAAAATAGTACCTTGCATCTAACTTGATCATAACTAGTATGTAATTAATCCTTAATGGAGGCAAAACCATCCCATTGGGTTTAATATTTAAATTATTTTTAGCAGAAAAAGTATCGAGATCAGAATTACAAAAAGGGCCCTTAACCAAAAAATCCAGGTCCCGAGCATTCTGTATAACATGTCCCTTACATGTACATGAGCTAACTGGAGGGGTTTGTGTTACTGGGTAATATTATAAAGAGAAAGGCAGCGTATTAAGCAATACAATCTCACAGTGCTGTACCAACAGCTAATAAAAGCCGGAGGGACCTGGGGCTGACACTGTTGTATTGAAAATGACAAAGCAAACCATCAATGGCTTTTACTGTAATAGAAAAGTCAATTCAGCTCAGCTCCACCCTTGCAGCCCTCAAAGGCGACAGGCTATTGCACTGTTAATGAGATGTCAGAGCTTTAATTACAGGATCAGGAACCAAGAGGGTCCCTAAATGTTCCAGTAGCAGCATATGTATTTACCTTCCCCACAGGGAAGAGGCAATTCTCAGAGACTTGCAATATGCAAGACAGATTACTACCTGGAAAGATCAAAAAAAGTTGAAGGGACACTCCTACATACCCCAATCAGGGTAAACAAATAGCACAATTCAAGGGTACTACCCTTCCCCCAAACACAATGGTGGCATAAAACAGATAAACATATGGAAAATTTTCACCTACCCTCCCATATTTCTAGGGTAAATGAATGTGTTTTTTTTAATTCAGATTGCCATGGGTATTTGAGAGCAGCCCCACAATCGGTGGATGGTCAGCCTACAGCCAACTCTAACATTCTCATGGGAGTTTACCACCACAAGAAAGCATTCAGGGGGCCCCGTTGGCCAGAACATTTTAGCCTTTCCCCAGAGGCAC
This sequence comes from Xenopus laevis, assembly GCF_017654675.1. Taxonomy (NCBI): domain Eukaryota; kingdom Metazoa; phylum Chordata; class Amphibia; order Anura; family Pipidae; genus Xenopus; species Xenopus laevis. The sequence continues at coordinate 101,625,683 of NC_054378.1, forward strand.
CTACTTGTATCCAAGGAAACACCTTCATCTCCAACTGTAGGACTGTCCCCACTAGGGTGGATGGAATAGTGGCTACCACTCTACTAAATGCTCTTATGGGCAACAGCACATGCAGTGATTCCGGGTATTTTGCAGATTGCGCATTTATTAGAAACATGCCAGTAATCAGAGCTGGGTTCAAATCAAAAGTCAGAAAACCAATAGCTTACATGCACTATAAGCTATGACTGGCTTAGTGCTAGGCAACCAATTCGCATGATTGTACTGGCTACATAACTCCCACCACCCGGTGGTATACAGAAGTGTCTGTAGATAACATAAGGCTGGCATTCAGGATGGACACTTTTCTGCTGATCTGGGCACTCCTGGAACTACAAAACAGTACTAAATATGAATATGTTATTATCCCTTACCTTCCTAAAATCTATATAGCGTGTGTAGCAGACCTCAACTTGCCCCAATTTTAGGGGATTCCTTTGCACCTGTAAAAAGTGCCCTCAAAAAAATTCTTAAGCTGTTGGTGGGTGCACTTAATACCATGCAGGTATATAGAAATATAATTTAGAGGCACATGTGCCATGCAGCTAGGGCTATAGCCTTCCTTAAATGAGAACTGAAGCCCAACTAAAGAAGTAGGCTAGAAATGTTGTACATTATGTTTTTGGTTTCTGTACCAGCCCAAGGCAACCACAGCCCTTTAGCAGGGAAGATCTGTGCCTCCAAAGATGCCCCAGTAGCTCCCCATCTTCTTTTCTGCTGATTCACTGCACATGCTCTGTACTGCTGTTACTTACTGAGCTAAGGGACCCACTCACAATAAACAGTACTAATAAGAATATAAATGTCACAATATAAGGCTGATTAGTACGTAATACAGGTAATTACTGCTGGATAATTTGAGACGACCCCTAAGCTTAGCTTCTCAACAGCTGCTCAGAGCCCACTGAGCATGTGAGTGCCGCAGACACTTTCCAAGTTGGTGACCCCCCCTGTGCAAGTCTAAAGTCCTGAATCATTACTGCTATTGAAAAGCTGAGACTTTAGGCTGGTGAAATAAGTTCAGTTTGTAAACTAGGGCATTTTTAGCCATATTCAATTTTAGGGTTTATTTCTTTAGGAGAGCAATACATTCCTTCTAGCACCGTCATTTGGTAATGCATTCTGTGGATTTTACTTCCCCGTCTGCGCACAACTCATACTTGGAAGTCCTGGAACATAGTTAAGTCATGAAATATGGGAGTGCATGCTATCTAGGCTGACTGACTCACTAATGGGCAAAACCCCAATAAAACTGCAGCTGCCAACTCAGTGCCAGGCACGATTATGTGCAGCAGCCACAGAACAAAACGTACAGTTACAAATACGAAGGAACTAGTCTGAAACTAGAGGCGCTGCTGCTCCTCTTATAAATCAGAAATCCTAGCAGGGTACACTGGTTTGGCTGACAGGAGCCCTCATCCCCTCGTCTGTTTACTCCTTTTGCAGATGGTCTAAAACAATTCACTGGGACAAATTGGATGTGACAGCGTAAGTAGTGGGAGTAACATCTGCTGTTACGCACAGGCATTGAGCTAGACGGCTAAAGCCAAGGAGCAATACCTTGCTTGAGAGCAAGGCTAACCAGAGACTTACACTTGCTACACTATGTTGTATGTCTAATAAATGTAATCACGGAGAACAAATTCAAAACAGATTAGAGACAGCCATTGCTGGGCAGTCTATGCATCTTAGAATTCTATTTTCTATGGAAAGTCCCTCCTCCAAGGGCAATCCACCAATACGCTGAAGTCTAATGCTTCCCCCCCCCCCCCCCAACATCCCTGTCTGATGTCTCAGTCTTTCAGCTGACTTGCCTTGGCCCTGTGCACAATACAAGCTGTGCCTTTCAGCAGCTGAGGGGGCTGGTGAGCCCCCAGTATGAGCCCCTTCCATTACAGCTGTCTCTCCTCTTCCCTCTCTCCCACAGCTAAGAACATCCTGTTTTGCTTCTCTGCAGCAGAGGGCATACCCGGGGCCACACAGTCACCAATGCTTTCCTTTTCCTTGAGCTTTAGGGAATTGAAGGGATATCCTTCCTCTGTTCCAAAGCCAGGCCATGCACAAATCAAATACTGCTGTATGAATCTTGTGTTTTACGCTGCTCATTCCTCCCCCCGCTGGGTACTGCATAAATTATTACAGCTTTTTCTGCAGTTCAGCAAATAAATTAGCAGTGAGAGGGTTAAGAAGCATAATTAGCTCTCAGGAGCAGCAACAGTGCATCTTTTCACTTGAACCCCTTGTAAGCTGAATCTCAACATTGCCCACTTGTGGGAAACCAATGGGGGCAGCAGCAGTGTACAGATCCTCTTCGCAAAGCTTTGGACCCTCCAACATTTTACTGCAGGGTTCACCAACTTCTACACGTGTCACTGCCTGCACGATCTGTTGAGAAAAACGGTGCTACATTCTAAAGTTAATGGGGCAGCAGACAAAAGCATAAAGATGGTCATACACAGGGAGATCCGCTCGTTTGGCAATGTCGACAAAAGAGCGGATCTCTCCCCCATATGTCCACATTAAGCTGGGTGATATCGGGCTGATCCGATCGTGGGCCCAGCCATGCGGCTGCGATCCGACGAGATTTTTTACCCTGCCCGATCGACCGCTGCCCGACTTTCGGCCAGATATCAATCGAGGACTCCAGTCAGATGGCCCCACACACACACGGACCAATAAGCTGCCGACTCGGTCTATCTGCACCTTTTATCGGCCCATGTATGGAGGCCTTAAAAGGAGGTGATTTGCAGCTCATACACAAGTCCAGGGCGACCAATCTCCTTGTGTAGTGTGGCTAGTGTACACTATACCCACTAACCATACACTGCTAGGTGGCACACTCATGAGAAGGACCCAGCCAAGTTATGTTCATGAGCAATTGGAAAAGACTGAACTAATAAGCCATACTCCAAACCATGCTTCAATCTTGGGACTATTCAGAAGAGGAAGATGGAATACACTCTTTTGAGGGGTTGCATCTGGAAAATACCTATTTACAATTTATCTTGAACTTAATGTGACTAACACACAGTAACAGAGGACACTGGTTACATGAGTGTCCTGGCACTTCAAAGCTACACTGCTTTTTAGGTAGATTTGAGATTAAAATAGATGTAGCTGTTGTGACAGAGCACACTGCAGCCCTCTGGATCATTAGGACGTCTCCCTGGTATTCATCCAGCCCTAAAATAGAAAGCTATCCTCTCTATCCAGTCTATAAGCACAGCCAGGGTTCAGTTGGAGGTCTATAGCACACAAAGGTGCAAACTGGCAGGACCAAGCTCTTGGTTCTCTCATCACAGTCTAGTATTCTAATAAAGTCCATGACTGCTTGTGTCTGGCACCAACACACAGCTACATAGAAATAGATGGGCTAAGCACCAGATTAAACCAGGTCTGAGACATCTTTACGTCTCACGTTCCCATTAAGAGGCCAGTACGGCTGTCTACACAAAGACTAATCCATGGAACTTCAGCAACACCCTAGAATATCTCTGCACACACTGGGAGGGAGGGTGTCTGCAGAAACAGGAACTCCTCAAGACCTAGAAATGGAAGGCCGCCAGCAGATATCCTCCACAAATAGAATCACTGACCCCTCACGTCTGAGCTGGAATGGGTATATAAGTGCCCCCACCATACACCCTGGTGCACTGTCTGTACTATTATAAAACCCTTTCACGCTCCTTTTAATGAAGATCTGTGAGGTTACGAATACGCTCTGCCTATATTTAACTCTGTACCAAGCCAAGGCACAACCTCACAAGCCTCCAAAAACCTATTTGTGTAACCATGTTTTGAGGCAACCTGCTTCTCTCAGGGTGTAGCTAAGCTACAACTCTCAGCACACACAGTAACCCAAATGTGGATAGTTGTTAATATTAGGGATGCACCGAATCCAGGATTCGGTTCGGGATTCGGCCTTTTTCAGCAGGATTCGGATTCGGCCGAATCCTTCTGCCCAGCCGAACCAAATCCGAATCCTAATTTGCATATGCAAATTAGGGGCGGGAGGGAAATTGCATGACTTTTTGTCAGAAAACAAGGACGTAAAAAATGTTTTCCCCTTACCACCCCTAATTTGCATATGCAAATTAGGGTTCGGATTCGGTTCGGTATTCGGCCGAATCTTTCACGAAGGATTCGGGGGTTCGGCCGGATCCAAAAAAGTGGATTCGGTGCATCCCTAGTTAATATCCAGGAGGGATACAGATTAGATACCCAAACTCAGGGGCTGCTCTGCTCCAAACTTCAAAGGCTGTTAATAGTCTATAGGCAGTATATAATAGTTGATATGCTGAAATGTATTACTATTTGTGTTGATAAAGAGTGCATACTGCCCCTGTAACTATATATCTCTGCTTGAGTTCTATGCCGCATCAACTACCGATGCGATCCTCAATCCTGATGGGAAAATCAGATTATCAGTCGTGTGGGACAGTCGAGGGCCCCATAAACAGGTCTGTGGTTTTTCCTCCCACAATCCAAAAACATACAGGGAGGTTAATTGGTTCCTGATAAAATTGTGTGTGAATGCGAAGTACATTCGATCGCAAGCTCTGTTACAGAAGGCGCTGATGTAAATGAAGCAGAATGTCAGTGCATATAAATCAACACTGCTTGCTTCAACAAAAATCTTCAATAGTGTTTCATAGAACAGCAGCCCGTAGTGATCATTAACAAATGCCTGTTGCCATTGGATTCTATAGGCAAAGCAAGAAATACTGCAAGCTGGCATGTAAAAAAAGCATGTTCTGTGCCCTGATCTTACAGACATCATGTTACTACATGTCAATACAGAGACAATACCCAGAAAACAGCAGTAATTAGATGCCTTCCCCATGGAGATTTGACTGAAATAACAGCATTTTTATTAAGCAGATCTGTTCAGAGAGCCTTTCTATTATACATGTCTGTTTTTTTTATAAAAGGCAATGCAGCTGCTTTAGAAGGATTTACTACATTTATCTGGGATACCAAACCTGCAGCCTTCCAGCTGCTGTATAACTACAACATCCTGCTTCAAAACAGCTGAAAATTGGGGGCACCAGATTTCATGCAATGCCAAGAGCACCTAAATCTCTAATTATGTCCCCCGAAGACAATTTTTTAAGTGTACAACAGCAGAAATGGACAGAGATGGAGAGAGAGAGCGCAAGAGAGGGGAACCTCTGACTTACCCAAATAAATGTCTCCAAAGGAGCCGCTGCCAATCTTCCTTCCCAGTCTATACTTGTTTCCCACTCTCAACTCCATGTTTACCCTGCAGAATCAACAAAGACACAGATTAGAACTCATGCATCTTAATCACATTCGTCTGGGAGAGTTCCAGCTCATGCACAACATTACAAAAGCTAAGTGACAGATATGAATTAGACAGTTAATCATAGGAACATCGAAAATGGTCATACTTTTCAAAATGCGTCTTCCTACAGCCAAATGAACACAGGTTAACGTGATTAGTAAGTTTTGACTGTTGAAGAACAGTATATGTATGGAAACCCACGTCTGGAAACCATTTTCCAGAATGGTTTTCCAGAATGCTCTGAATTATGGGAAGGCCCTCTCCCACAGAATTTAAAGGGGACTGGTCACCCAAAAAAATTATTCATAATCCTATTTTATCACATCAGTCAAGTAAAATTAACTTTAATTACACTATATAAATTATTTGAATCTTGTTTCCTCCAGTCTGGGAATTTATAATTATAGCAAGAAGGCAGAAGCCATTTTATGGACACGTTATTAAGACAAGCCTTGCATCATCTCAGAATCTTGTTTGTGCACCAGAATGGGGGACCTGATGTCCATCCCCATGCCCTGGCTACACAATTAAACGGTGAAGAGAACGTGGGAATGTGGGGAGAGCAGCGATTTCTAGGAAGTGCTGAATGGAAAGTGAAAGTAATTGTCTGCCCCGCCTCTATGCCCAGGGCATAGAGGAGGGGCAGACAATATTTGATTGACAGCTGAGATGTTTAAATGAGTTTACAACAGCTATGAATGCTTTAATAAAAATAGAAATTGTATTTCAGGTTTAATTTGAAAAGGAACTTTTATTATACAGCTTTGTGTCTGGATGACAAGACCACTTTAAGCAAAATTTAATAAAAATACAGGTAAGGGACCTGTTATTCAGAATGCTCGGGTCATGGGGTTTTCCGGATAACGGATTTTTCTGTAATTTGGATCTTCATTCCTTTAGTTTATTAGAAAATCATATAAACATTAAATAAACCCAATAGGCTGGCTTAGCTTCCTATAAAGATTAATTATTTCTTAGTTTGGATCAAGTACATACTACTGTTTTATTATTACAGAGAAAAAAGGATGTAATTTTTAAAAATTTGGATTATTTGGATAAAATGAAGTCTATGGGAGACGGCCTTTCCGTAATTTGGAGCTTTCTGGATAACAGGTTTCCGGATAACGGATCATATACCTGTAAGTTTTTTTCCTTTTACTCCATTCTAACAAAGCTGCATGAATCCATTTTAGTGGCCAAACAAACCTATTGGGTTTACTTAATGATTAAATGTTTTTATTAGACTTAAGGAATGGAGACCCAAATTACGAAAAGATTCCTTATTCGGAAAACCTCAGGTGCCAAGTATTCTGGATAACAGATCCCATATCTGTACTTAAATATATTTTACAGAAACATAAAAGTACCATGGTACAGATAAAGTAGACTGTACATTTCTGACAGCTTTGATAATGCTGGAAATGGTTATCCTGCTAAATTTTAGGCATATCCATGACAGAATACAAACATCCATCATCATATTGTAAACTGGTCTTCAAGCTGTAACCCTTTCAGTCTTCTGGGTTTCACTATGGAGGCCAGCCCTGTGATCTGTCTCCAAGGCTCTAAATAGGGTTGCCATCTTTTCTGGAAAAAAATACCAGATTTCTATATATTTATATTTTTCCCCTATTAATAACATTGGGATCAACCATTATCTTTAACGGCCAAATGGCAACCCTATCTCCAAAATGGGGGATGCCCTCAAGGCAGTGAGCAATTGTGACCATAAGGAATAATGGGGGTATTTACTGTTCTGTATACCATAATTTCTACTCTTCCTCTGCGTTATCAGCTAGGAAGTGCCTGAATACATGGAAGCCTTAACCCAAATTAGTCTGAGATGCTCTGTCCTAGGCCTTCCAGAGCAAGATACACCTTTTGAGATACCTACAGTGTTTGGAAGGCCATGGGAGTTCTGGAAATTGATTTCCACCAGCATCACAGGCGAGGTCATGGCCAAGTTCAATGAAAAAAAGCTGCACATAAACTGAGGTTCAAATCCTCACTGAGATGCAATGAGTCACTGGGAATGACCAACCTCCATCAATATACAATGACAGGTGAAACTGAAATACTGAACAATAGTTGTCTGTGCGTTATTGAGAGTTAGTTCTGTCAGTGTAATATATATATAAAAAATAAAAAAAAGTGGCATTATACATAGATTATTACCCATCTCTCAAATGTACAAAAAATACCCCCTTTTGTGTATATTCTAACACAGTAGTCTTTCTGTATATCCATTATATAATATTATATGGTCATTTGTCTCAAACATTTTCCATTAATTTGACCAAAAGACGACTTTGCAAGATGGGACTGACACAAGTGGCAATCAGAGTGCAAAGATGTAGTGTTTGTTTGGTAAGGAATGCAGCCTACGTTCGATGCAGAACATTTTGTACGACAAACAGTCAGTCTCATATAAACACTTGTATCTTCTGACAAGAACACAGAAATCATCCAGATCTCTTCATGTAAATTGCATCTGACTTATCCAAAAAAACAGCACTACCCTCCTCTTTTCCAACTGTGTTTCGTTCAGCAAGCACCTGCAGCCAATATACATATATGCAGTCTTACACAGCATTTCAGATTTTTGTTTACTAGACAAAAGGATGAACCTGTTGCTGGACCACGCACATGTGATGGATTCTTGACTGGAACACAGCTCTGTTAGGGCTCTTAGCTTCAAGCCTTTAGTTGCCCAATTTAGACGATTTGCTAGTAGACATATAAGTAAATGTGGTAGCCAATAAGCTAGCCACCCACGCACCTTGCCTAGTTGAATACGATCCGATCATTGGCCCGGGGCCCAACAATCTGATCATATGAAGGGACCTACAGACCCATTACACAAGGATCGCACAAATGTGCTGATGCAGTGCTTGTACAATAAAAATAAACCTGCCTAATGCTACACACACACATTGAGATAAATGTGTCCCCAAACTGTACAGATTCCCAAATAACTTATCGATTTAATTTATATTTGCAGGCAAGACTGACGGATCTATATCTCTCATATATAATATATCTTCTATTTTAATTGTATAATGATGCCCCCTATTGTACATTATCTTTATAATAAATTATGCTCATGGCATATCACAAGCTTTAATTACATTGCCAAGCACCATTTATAAGGCTATGTAAAAGGACACAGCTTTTGCCTAAACTATAGTGAGATCCAGCATACTGATTTAAGGTATAGAATGTCTCAGGCCAAAAAAGCCATACAAAATGGCACCAGCAATGAACCACTGAATGTATCATTGTGTGGGGACATTTTCAGCAGTGTTCCAAATAGATGTTGTAAAACTACAATTCATCTTAAGCATTATGGTACCTATATCTGTAGGGCACCAAACCCGAATACCATTCCCTATGTAACATGTGTATATATTTGTATTTATATAGCACTACTTGCATAGATAATATAAAGTAAATTCCTTTTTTAGATTAGTGGTCCTTAAGTCCCAGAGAGCAGATGGGAGAACCATTCCTGCTTCCAAAAGCATCTGGTATTGTTTTGAAAGGTTGTAGGCCTCCTGCCCCAGTGTAAGCTCTAAATGTGAACTCTGTAGGTTACTCTACAATTATCCTTCACATTCTATTTGTGGCATTGTTTCTTGTTGGCACTACAGTTGAAATTAAAAAAAAACAAAAAAAAAAACACATTATCCACTGACTGCTCATGACATCACCTCAGCAATGCTTCTGCGGACAGATGTCCCCTGCCGGAGTGCGACTAAGTGACACCAGATTCCTCTAACCTCAATTCCAACCCCCACCCAGATTCCACAGCCCACGTCACAATGTTAAGCAGGACTGCTTGAGCACATTTCCAGGGCAGTAAAGAAACCATCACACCAGCAGGATCCGACTCAAGACCCATTATCCTACTGAGCACAATTAACACTTTCATGGCCTCTGGGATCTTTGATACAAGCCCTGCAACAGGAGTTGAAGAACCACAGGGCGGATTTCTAGATCACTCCATATAAACGACCAACATGGGGCTCCCAAGTTGTTGCAGACACTAAAATTTCAAGTATTCATTCAGCTGAAACAAGTCCAGGGGTGACAGGAGGCAATCTGTTTTAACGGGTGTCCTTTTCCTGGCAGGAAGCCATACCTGACAATCCTTAGTTGTGATATCCCTCAATAAACCACAAGATCCTTCACAGAATGATCTCCCAACCCGTCAAGCTTCATTACACAAAAAGAACAGAAGACCATAAATGACGTAACAATAGATATGTGGGGGAGGGATGTGCAATCCCACCCACAAACACAGCTGACTAATGGCCACTGTATTCCAGAGATGCCGTATATGTGCAAGGCACTCCATGGCTTTTCCTTCTTCCAGGGCCTAGAATTTCTATGCTACATTTAGAAACGTGCAATAATATTAACCATTTCAAATGCAAACAGCTAAGAAGGATCATGGCAAGGGTTATCATAGTGAACGTATTTCCATTATAATATTATTGAGCTTTGCTGCTGTTCATTCTACATATGGTCATGCCCTTCTCCCCATCTTGCTTTGCTAAGATACTGCCTAAATCCCATAAACCATTATTCTTATATGCACACCACCAGTCGTGATGCTGTAACCTTTTTGAGTCAGTTTGACAGGCACTTTTTGAGATACATTTCACTTTGGGGGGAGACACTGCTCCCTATTTCCCAAATGGTTACTAAAGATCAGCAGCAGAATAGAGATCACCTGAAACAAGATTGCCATTATTTGGGAGGCACAAATCACCCAAGGAGATGAGGAACCACTTGAAGACAGACTACTGGCAGAAGGGGGTTAATGTACCAAGTGTCTTGTAGTGAAAGGGTTAAACACTTTCAGCAACTGCTGAATAGTTAAGCAACCCTTTCATGTTTCTCCTGCAACTTTGCTGAAGCTGGATATTGATAGTCCCCAAAATAGTATTTGTTTTCACAGTGAAGCTTAAAAACACTGGGAGAGAAAACAACAATACTAAAAAGATCAATACCAGGCTTTAGTAATGCTGCACCAGAAACATTAAGGCTAAGGCCACACTAGGCGATAGCGCCGCGATTTGACTCGCGGCGACTTTTCGCCGCGACTTTTAAGCCGCAATCGCTGGGGAAACTTTTGCGCTGGCGTCTATGGGGAATCCAGCGTAAAAACACACGCGGCGATCTTTTTTCTATTGTCGCTCGAAATCGCCTAGCGAGGCAATTTCGAGCGACAGTAGAGAAAAGATCGCCGCGTGTGTTTTTACGCTGGCGATTTTTCGCGATTCCCCATAGACGCCAGCGCAAGAGTTTCCCCAGCGATTGCGGCTTAAAAGTCGCGGCGAAAAGTCGCCGCGAGTCAAATCGCGGCGCTATCGCCTAGTGTGGCCTTAGCCTTAAGCTTTACTCGACTGATCAGCAGTAGATAAGCATAAGAGCCCAATAAGAATGAAAAAAAACATTCATATGGTAAAGTCCATTAATATAACCACGGAATACACATAACCTAATGGCAAACATTTCTTGCAAGTTCCTGGTACACATCAAGCCCTGACAATGTAACTTTCATCAGGAACTCAAGTTTTACTTTAATGGCAATCAAAACAACAAAGGGTGTGGCTTGCATGGAGATTGTGCCAAATCTTTTGCACTGCAGCATAATTCAATAATAGCTAAAGTACGACTACAGATATGGATACCCATGCAGCACTAAGATCTGCAATACTGAGAGCAAAGCACTAAAGCTGGCCATCAATGCACAGATAACCATAGGTAATGGTCACAACTTTTTCCGGGACTTTAACTTCCATACAGTTGCGGTCAATTAATTGCCAGAACATCATTGGCTTTATTTTTCCTACTTTAAGCCTACAATTTAAATCTGAATGGTTAGATAGATGCATTGAAACATATGATCAATATCGGAATGTTCGTGATACAAAGAATAAAATCTATGGGCAGATTTAAGGATTACTCCAAGTAACAAGAATCAGCCTAAGGCTCACCAGCTATGGTTGCCACCCGGCCGGTATTTTACCGGCCTAGCTGGAGCCAGTATTACAAATTTACCGGCAATATAGTTGCTCCGTCCCTTTTGCGGCACAGCCCACCCCCATTTGTTCCCGCCCCCCCAACGATCAGATCATAATGCATCCAATACGGGTGGACGGATCGCGGAACTGCATATGCACAAATGCTGCCGCGAACCGACGGGATTTTTTTATCTGCCTGATCGAGATCTGGCCGACTTTCGGACAGATATCAGGGAAGCCTGTCGGATGGGCACACACATGGGCCAATAAACTGCGTCTCGTTCTGTCGGCAGCTTTTATCGGCCAATGTATGGGGGCATTAAGAGACCTAAACTACTGCCATCTTAGAATAGAATCCCATTAGGTGTTGTTTCCCGACTGTGGCTAAAAGCATTTTGTTAGCTCCAGTAGTGATCTGATCTTTAGACTGAGACGTTAACATTTGTAAATAACTTAATCTTTGGTCTGTCTTGTACACCTTATAACATAGAATATAAGTTACTTTAAGATTAGCAGGTACATTTTTCACCAGTATACTTCAGAAGGGGATCAAAGCGAAATATATCTCACAGCACATTGTGTGCATAAACTAGTCTTGCAACTGAAATGTTATATATAAATTTAGCATATAAGTGTCACCGCATTTGGGAACACCATAAACAAATTTCTTTTCTGCCCGTTTTCCAACATTCCATTTTAGATAAATTACATTTTCCCTCTGCAGTCTCTGCCCTACGATCTAAAGAGAAAGAGACACACAGACATGCGATCTAAAACTTAAGATACGAGACGCTCAACACTAATGGGCCTATTTATTATGCTCTGTAAAAAGAAATTCGCAGAAAAAAAAAATAAAAAATAAAAAGTGTACGAAGCTGAATAAAATAAAAGGCAAAATTTATCAAGGTTTGTTTTATTTTACGCCATGTGAATGCCAGCTTTTCTGCCGTTATTTAACACTGCTTTAGATCTTAAGTTCTGGTGTAAGTTGTCCAAAGAAAACGCACCGATATGGAAATTTCCTTCATTTTAACATCATCTAAAAGGTTTCAAGCAGACTGCTTAATTCCTTAATAAAACCAGGGTGTAATCTCATAATGATACAATGTTACAGTTAAGCCATACAAATGAAAATTTCTACACAACAAAATGTTACTCGTTAAATTTAGGGTTATTTAGCTCATAAAATATATATAGCAACCTGGTGAACTACCAATTCAAAATACCAGCAGCATGCCTTGGCGCAGGTAAAGATCAATTTTAGTAATTTATTTCTAATTCCCAGTTTATGATGGAAATGTTTGTTTGGAATATTTCACTGAGTTCTTGAAAATCTGTGTGTGTATGTGTTTCACACAGATGGATTTATTTCTTGTGAAGAAATGGTGCTTCTATTAGGATCATCAGAGTACAAATACACAATTTGGAGCACGCAAGGATCTTGTCAATAAATGACCTCTCAGTGCTCCATATTGTATCTATAAATAAAGTGGTCTAAATGTTCAAGCCAGCTATCCAAGCCCATCCCCTTGGCTGACAGAGCACACAGTAAACAGGAAGTAGCAGAATGGAAGGGGGGGGGTTGTCAGTTTCTCAGTTATGCTGCACAGTGACACTTCCTGCTTTGCACAATGAGCCACAAAGACTCCAAAAAAAGCCAAATCTCAAAGCAACAAGAATCTTCATTGCCAACACTATGAATAAAATGTGTACTAACGGGTGTAAAGGGGGGAAGCAACAAGCCTGCCAAAAACAGACATATGCACATGTGTCAGGAAGGTTGGGAAAAGAAAGATGTACTCATCTTCTAAATCTTCAGTTTAAATTTGCAAAATTAGAAGAAGAAAAAAATGTTTTTAATCTACACGCTTCCAGTTTTCTGTGACAAAATGCACACCCAGTTACCTTTAACAGCATACAGTGGTGTGAAAAACTATTTGCCCCCTTCCTGATTTCTTATTATTTTGCATGTTTGTCACACAAAATGTTTCTGATCATCAAACACATTTAACTATTAATCAAAGATTAGTCAAAGATAACACAAAATGCAGTTTTTAAATGAGGGTTTTTATTATTTAGGGAGAAAAGAAATCCAAACCTGTGTGAAAAAGTAATTGCCCCCTGAACCTAATAACTGGTTGGGCCACCCTTAGCAGCAATAACTGCAATCAAGCATTTGCGATAACTTGCAGCGAGTCTTTTACAGCGCTCTGGAGGAATTTTGGCCCACTCATCTTTGCAGAATTGTTGTAATTCAGCTTTATTTGAGGGTTTTCTAGCATGAACCGCCTTTTTAAGGTCATGCCACAACATCTCAATAGGATTCAGGTCAGGACTTTGACTAGGCCACTCCAAAGTCTTCATTTTGTTTTTCTTCAGCCATTCAGAGGTGGATTTGCTGGTGTGTTTTGGGTCATTGTCCTGCTGCAGCACCCAAGATCGCTTCAGCTTGAGTTGACGAACAGATGGCCGGACATTCTCCTTCAGGATTTTTTGGTAGACAGTAGAATTCATGGTTCCATCTATCACAGCAAGTCTTCCAGGTCCTGAAGCAGCAAAACAACCCCAGACCATCACACTACCACCACCATATTTTACTGTTGGTATGATGTTCTTTTTCTGAAATGCTGTGTTACTTTTACGCCAGATGTAACGGGACGCGCACCTTCCAAAAAGTTCAACTTTTGTCTCGTCGGTCCACAAGGTATTTTCCCAAAAGTCTTGGCAATCATTGAGATGTTTTTTAGCAAAATTGAGACGAGCCTTAATGTTCTTTTGCTTAAAAGTGGTTCCGCCTTGGAAATCTGCCATGCAGGCCGTTTTTGCACCAGTCTCTTTCTTATGGTGGAGTCGTGAACACTGACCTTAATTGAGGCCTGCAGTTCTTTAGATGTTGTCCTGGGGTCTTTTGTGGCCTCTCGGATGAGTTGTCTCTGCGCTCTTGGGGTAATTTTGGTCAGCCAGCCACTCCTGGGAAGGTTCACCACTGTTCCATGTTTTTGCCATTTGTGGATAATAATGGCTCTCACTGTGGTTTGCTGGAGTCCCAAAGCTTTAGAAATGGCTTTATAACCTTTGAAATTGAACTCAGGTGTGATAAACCACAGTTAAGTTATTTTTTAACAAGGGGGGCAATCACTTTTTCACACAGGCCCATGTAGATTTGGAGTTTTTTTTCTCCCTTAATAACGTAAACCTTCATTTAAAAACTGCATTTTGTGTTCAATTATGTTATCTTTGACTAATAGTTAACGGTTTTTGATGAGCATAAACATTTAAGTGTGACAAACATGCAAAAGAATAAGAAATCAGGAAGGGGGCAAATAGTTTTTCACACCACTGTATGTTTAATCTGCATAGGATTGCTTCCTCTATCTGATGGTGTTGTAACACGGGGAGGTGAAAACTTCTGCTTCTTGCCAAGTGTCGCTTTCAACAGATATTTTTTAGTAGTAAAGGATGTAGTACCAAATTAACTGCAATGGGTCAACAGGGGCAATTTGTGACTCCTAAACTACTAATAATCCCTGGCACCAAAGGACCTGGAATTGCCTAATTTGCGTTTGCCCTTATCAGAGAACTAGAAGCGGACCATAAAGCATGACTGACCTGCTGTTTCCAACTCTTCATTTTTTCACATTGTTTTCAGACTGACTTTTCTAGTCAGCTAAAAAATGGACATGTAACACCTGACAGGTCCTTAACTAACCTGAACGTCCAAGTCCATAAATTTACAGAAAGCTGGTCTAATTGGAAAAAAATAAAAAAACAGTACAGCAGTAATACAATCTGCCAAAGATTCTTGTATCTGTTGGTTAAATTACAGTTTCCCTTTTTTTTTTTTTAAATATTTAGTTAAAAACGGTTACATTTGTCCATAGGCTTACAATTTGTATCTTGATTTCATAAACCTACATAACTAATCAACCTACCTTCTGGCCTACTGATACGATCATTGAAGACAGAGAAACCAGACTGTTCTCTACTAATGTGATCTGATTATTTGAACTTACCTATCATGACAGTGGTACTTCCACTGTATGTGTGCCTATCAATGCTCAATAATTGTATTGCCAGGATGGCAACAGTCTACTGAAATTCAAATGTGCCAGTCCGCATTACAAAAAAGGGAAAAGATGTTTTTATTACATCTTGTAGGTAGAACATTTCTTATCAACGTGACTGTGCGGAGAACAGGGGTCTGATCTTTATCCGATTATTGTGAATGATTATTGCATCTCAGGGTGCGGATTGACCCAGAGCATCTTGTTGCACTGAACAGAAAGCCATCTGGGGTGCACAGCTTTAGCAGTCCTGCCCAATATCTTTTTGCTGGTCATGCAAATGTCATGGGACACCATCACACCCCAGCAGAATAGGTTAATTGTATGTACAATCCAATATTGTCCCCACAGTATATGTAATATTCTGGACAAGCTTTTTTTTTTTTTAATATTCTGCTAGGCTGTGATACATTCTAATTGCCTGAAAAAAACAAAACAAAAGCGTGAAGTTTTCAATGTAAGAGTGTAAGTGTTTAGAACTCCTGTAACCAAGGAGTCCAACAGCTTTAAAAGGCTTTTTTTTTTTTCAAATCAATTAACAAGGTGGATTGTCACCAAAGAGGGGCACATGCACACAGAGAAAAGTATCTCCTCGCCTCGGAAACCAAAGCAAGGAATGTATCCAAGAGACATACAGAATGAAGTTAATCCAGTCCAACTCACTGCCTTGCCAGAAGGGAGAGGTTTTTGGTAATACCTCAAATGTACGTGCTAAAAAAATGAAGCATGTATACAAAATCAGACTAGATGTTGGTCATTTTATATACATTTGATATACACAAGTTCTAACATATAACATACATACTTTTAGGCCAAAATAATTGTTTAGGTTCTCTGGAGAGGAAAATAACACTATTCATGAACACTGTTCATCTTTAAAATTAACTTTTGATATAGACTGCTATTCTAAGAAAATTTTAAAATTTTGTTTTGAAAGCTGGAAAGATTTAGGAGAGATAATTAAACAAAAAAATAAATAAATAATGAAGCCCCACTGTGCATATATCACCCCTGTACAAACATCAGCTAAAAACATGGACAACTCTGATTTCAGAGATAAACATGGTGCAGTGCTGCAGTTGTGGCTTGATTACCAACACAATTTGTGAAATTTCCCACATTTGGCCACAAAGCCATTAACCTAATGCGTGACCTCACATAAATAGGAGCATGTGCGATACCAATCCCCAACCTGCAGGCTTATTGCTGCTGGTTAATAGTCTTATAAGTTGTGTCACAAAACACTGGGCAATTGAAACTCTGGACAACTGAAACTCTGGACACTGGACAAATACACAGATATGCAGAGAAGGCATGTTTTGTGCTTACCACAATATATAATTTCATACCAAACTGTCCAGACAATGTTACCCCTTTAACCAATGCTAAAGTCCTCACATTCAGACATTTTTTTTTTACTTTTGACAGAAGTTCAAGTTATGTAGAACTGAGTAAAACAAGAGTTCTTAAAATTGACAACAGCTCAACAATGTCTGAAACCACCCCACCAACTCCCATATTTATCTGCCTGAAAGCTTGGCTTTAAGGTCTATTACACAGCAGATTAAGGCTTGCCAAATGTTTCATATTTAACTTTACAGTAGGTGGAAATTTAGGGTTTAGAGTTGCCCTAGAAAACATTGCAGGCCAAATCCCCACCCACTGTATCATAGACCTTATATGTGTCATAGAGCGTATATTGAACCATGTCGTTTATTATGGTGTTACACAAATTTATTTTTGAACAATTTAATGAGTAGTTACAAAAAAAAAAACAAAAAAAAAAAACAAGTGAACTGCATTTCTACTTCCATTAATAGTTCAAGATCCTAGTAATATGTTGCAATTTCTGTATTTTCATATTTTTCACAATTTAATTATGCAGGTTACAAATCTTTTAGGTTTCCCCACTGACTTGCATAATGTGTCTTTACACCCAAGAGTGGGGGTGCCTCCCTCTGGAACATCATTTGTTTTTCTTGGTCTCAGTATTTAGAGACACAAACAAACAAAACATGAGGTTTCAATCATTCCCCAGTTGTACATTATGTACCTGGAAATACTGCAGTCCTACCATTCTATAATCCAGGTGGAGGATTGATGGTCCTGAGCGTATGTATTGACCACCAGTACAGGATTTGCACATGAGATATTCAGGAGGCCATTATCCTTAACACATTTATAAAATAAAGCGCCAATATATTCTGCAGTACCGCACAATAAATTGGTGTTTACAAAAAAAAAAAAAAAAACTTTTTTCAGTAAAAATGTTCTCCTCTATATGATGTCAATTAATCTGTTCCAGTAACCCATCCACCACTTTCTGCCATTTAAAATTATTTAGTGGGGTTTAAGCAAGTTTCTTTGAAAAAAAAAAAAAATCCACAAAGCAACAATAAAGTAAGCAAGCATTTATTACACCAGAGTTGTCTGAAAATTTCCTATGTATTTATGGGTCCTGTGTGTAACGTAAGCATGAAACACACACATTGCACCATTTTGTACAAAGCTACGTCAGTTTGACACTGTGCAAGAACACTTCCTGTTGGATTACAAAATACAAGAGAAATTGTTTAAGAGAAGCAGGAAGCAGCCCTTCACTCACAAGAGAAGTAAATCAACTTCCCACAAAATAAATCAGAAATTCGTTACTGTTGAGTTCTGAGAAAAGTGCTTTGACATACCTCGCCAATAAGTATTTGTGAGAAGTCTAATAAGATGGAGCATTCCCAGGCTGGCAACAGCAGCCAATTACCACACACAAAAAATTGAAATTGTGATGCCAAATAGCTCCAGCACAATCACTTGGCTGCAGGTCAAACAATCAGATGGCACAGGAAGTTGGACATCACATCTTGTTGGTCTATGACACACCACAAACACTGGCAAAAGGACCATTATGAAAACCACAGCCTAATGTCAGAGACAAAGCCCATCCAAGCACAAAGGCGGCTGCACAAACTCCCGCAGTTTGATCTAGAAAACAATATGAATTTACCTATAAAGCTTACTAATTCTATAAATGAGAAACAACTGCAACTTTGAACAAAGCAAGTCTGCCAGGAGGCCCTAAATAGTATTTAAACTAATTTGGTAAACATCAATTACAACCAACATCACTAGGGCAGAACAGAAATCCCTGCCCATGTCTACTGGCCAGGTAGGATAGTTAAGATAAAAGCAAAGTGCTGGTAATTAACCCACAGAACACAAGAAACAAATTGTGGGATTCTGGGACCAGAAGATTAGTCACCCACAATAAATCTTCACTACTGTGTATGACTAACCTCCTGCAAACTGGCAATGTATATCACCGGTGAGAAAATCTATGCAGCACTTAATTTTTCCCAAAGTCACCTCGCTAGGAAAATTCTGATGACTTCGAAAAAAACCCCCAAAAAAAACCGAAGCAACTCATTGGTTTTCTCACCGGCAATTTACATTATTTCTGATGGGAAAGCATTTGCAGATTAGTCACCCGTGGTAGTGAAGATTTATTGTTGACAACTAATCTCCTAGTGTGCCACTGCCCTAAATTGTCATATTTTTGTCCTCCATGCATGTCTCTCTCTAGTTATTGACTGAAAATGGATATACCTGCTCAGATTTGCTCAGACATTGGAGCAAATTGGAACTTGCCTGGACATGTATGGCACCTTGGACGCGTTAACTTTAACAGCCAGTTCCATCATCTGATCAAACTGAAGCAAATCTATACAGTTCAAAAACTACAGGGTGTGTTTACGAACACTGCAGAAAATATCACTAAGCACGTTCCCCATAGCAATCAATCAGCAATAAAGTTTTGAAAACAGAAGCAAAGACCTGATTGGTTGCTATGGGCAATATCACCAGTGATATGTATCTCCAACAATATTAAACACGACCCTATATTTTCTAAGCACATTGACGGGGTACTGGCAGATGCGGAAGTGTGCAAAGCAGCTTTCCTTACTTCCTCCCAGATCAAATTGTTGAGACGTAACTGTAGGCTTGTGGGCAAACCATCAAGTTGTCTGCATATGACCACCTTAAAGTGATTCTTACATGTTCCCATGAAATCATAGGCATACAGTATATGACTAGAACTGTAGCAGCAATAATAGACCAGTGGTGCCAGCAGTTAGCGGAATTGGAGAGAGCACTGCTTTTGTCATCATGCTGGGCTGTAGGTGGCTCAGTCCTTCAATAAACTGAAATAAAATTAAAAAGTACTGCAGAAAACTGCAGCTGAGACACCACTAAACACCCCTTTTACCAGTTCTGCAAAGATTTAGGGGTAAATTCGATGCCGGAGGCTGTTCAGTCTGGAACATGGCTGATTTGTTTCACGGAGGGGATTTTTGCGTGGGAACAAGAGGAGCAGTAATGGAGGGCAAATGTGAGCAGCGACAGCCAGATGCAAGTGGCACAAGGCAAAGGCAGTATCAATCCGGCAGGTGGTGAAGAGTCTACCAAGTGTGCCATTAGCCTAAAGTAAATAGGCTGCAAGTGTCTGCAAATGGGGACTAGAGCAGGTCCAGACAGGGATTCAAAATAGGGCCTAGCATTTCAAGTACACAGAGGCATTAAAAGCCCCCTCTACAGGGTGACTAGCACCTGTACAGTGACTTTTTGACATCTTACAGCAGCCCCTCTGACATTTGCCAGAACCTACAAATAGCCAGTCTGGGCCTGTTAGAGTGCAACCATCACCTGACATGCACTCACAGTTAATGTGTGACTTTTTACATTTAAGGCTCCAAATCTGTGGGCTACTTAAAAACGATGATCACCCCAAGTGCCACTGCCCTAACTTAGGTGCAGAAGTATTTTTAAGCTTATTAGACATGCGGCTTTTTTAAACCAGTTAAGAGAAACGGTGCGTCTTGTCATTTGTTTTACTGGAGGCTGCCTGTCACTTGGTGCTAGAGCTTCTAAGCCAGCTGAAAAGCACCAGTCTAAGTTACATGTGCTACGAGTCTAGGGCATCTGTTTTTACAATTATGCATCATATTAAGCAGGCCATTGTTTTCACTATTTATAAGCACCCACAACTGGTCAGTCGCGCAGAAATGTGATCTAGGTTGTGTTCGTGCAGGGAGCAATATTCTCTCTTAACACAGCAGCCTTTACTCTCAAACAATCAAGGAGCCCAACTGTGCACACAGCAGAAAGCCACTCTGTCCACTCTCCAGTGATAAGGGGCAGGACACCACATTAGACAATGGGCTGGACTCTGCTAAATGACATATTACATGTCTTCTCTTCTGGACATTTTTTTCAAGGAGGCAAAACGAGTTTTGATATTTAAGAAACAGAGGGAAGGGCAAAAGCACCGAACATTTTACAGAGCGCCATTGCACAGTAAGAAAGCAACAATTATTCAATTAGCAAAGGCTTTCAGCACGGCACAGAAGGTTAAATATTGACCTTCATGGCGCTGTTTCAGGAAACTGTCCAGGGAGCACAGATTTTAGTTGGTTGAGAGCATCCAAATGTAAATGTTTCAGCCCATTTAATCTTCCACTACAAGCTTATAGCAAACAATGCCTGCACCAGAAAGGAGCCCACTCCTCAAGAACAGCAGGCTTTACAGGGTTAAAGTCTCGCCATGTAGCTAGCAGTCATAGGTTACCCTATGAACGAATACCCTATTCAGAATATGCCAGTCTGACCTGAAAATGAGATGTATTTATTTATAATCAAACTGCTTCTGTGCCACCATAATAAAGAATATCCTACAAGCAAAGGGGTGGGTGCAGGACCCCCCCCCCCTCCCATCTCACAAGAGGTAAAGTTGTAAACAAGCACAGTGATTGGCCCAGTTAATATTTGTGCTTAGAGCAATGTAAGCCGGCAAAGCTTGTCATCTGTACAAACAACCCCTCCTACCAAAACAACACTACGCCTGAAAGGGGTGTCAAATTTGCTGCTCTCCACATATCTGTGAACTACAGCTCCCAGCACCCCTAAAAAAAACAAACTGGAAACTGCAGCTCATACCAATCTGAGCCACAAGAGATATACAGCAAATACCTTATCAACACTTGACTATATCTCAGTTTTAGCAAACAGGGAAGGGCATAACCATTGTGTTAAACTTCAGCCACTTTAGATTACGCAAGGTGTTGATATAATCGGAGACCTGTGCAATCGGCACTAGTACTACAGCGCCAAGCAGCACAAAGGCACCAAAAGGGCGACTTACCTGGTGCTAAATATTTGTAATAAAGCGTTAGAATAACATTGAACATACTAATAAAGGAATGAAAAGGTATCCCACTGATGATACATGGTTGTATAATGTGCACCCAACGTCACGGAGAGCACCCAGTGTGTACCTATCACTCAGCTAGCGGATCTGTAGTTTCAGCAAAGCATCAAACCCATATTGTGTCCAGCAGAGAACAAAGGGGTGGGCTCTGGGCTTTTCCCCAGGCCCTTACCCCACCCTTTTGAAAAGAGCTCCTAGTAAAGGATATGATAAATCTGGGACATAGTGGGGGGTGTCAGTGTAAGTCAGCTTGGCACAAGGGTCAATGGCTGCAGTTGAGTCACAATACATTAGGCAAATTATCAAATATGAACATGAAAGTCTCAGGCCAGAACATTAGGCAGGAACAAACAGATTTAGGGTGACATGACCCCAATCAACCCCCCTGATTTGTTTCTCCATTTAAGTGAGAGGAGCACTGGGAATAGCACCCACAAGCAATAACAGAGAAGAGACGACCCCACAGCAATGTAGGCTACAGAATATTGCACTAAAAGATAAATACGGCGATAGGAAATGAAAATCTTGCAACGTCTACATTGCCTATAGGTGCTGCGCCCAATACAACCATATAGTGCTATTCCCCTCCCCCCTCTCATTTGCAAAGGAGGAGTAGGGGGGACCCTGTTTCCCCGTTCATTTCAGCCCCATAAATCCAATAAACCCCAGAAATAATTGCAGGAATGGGTAGCCGAGTGTCCCCCCTAACTGCTCCTGGGGCTGTCACTCCAACGATGGTCCGTAGGGACGAGGATGACGGGGGATTGTGGGGCGCTGTGCTTACCGGCTGTGGCTGTGTAGCTGCTGTACTGCTGCCTCTCTCCTTCCCCCTTCAGTCAGTGCGCTGTCTCTACTCTCTCTGCTCCTCTCATTGAGTCGCGCTGCCAAACCCAAGTGCTGATGTCATCGCTGGGTAACTTAAAGAGACAACACCCTTTTTGTTTCTAGAGAGGCTTCTTCTCTCAGTGAGTCACTTGAGCGGCACAAACAGGTATGACACGCACATACATGACGCATTAGGAACTGGATACACTTTTATATAAATATGTGCGTGTGACCAGTGACCTAACTAGATCATACTGGGCCCCACAACAAGGGCCCCTAACATATCCAGAGATGTTGGCCTGTTTTACCAATATTTATAGAAATGGAATATGGATTAGAGCCTCATGGGGCCCCCTGAGGGGTAGTTACCCCCCTGCATGTGACACTGTATTATGGTGGCTGATAAGGCGGGCTTCTCCTGTGATGGAATCAGACACAGTTAAGCTGGCCATAGATGTTGAGATTTTTAAAAGATCAGATCCTGATCGTGAGACCACGATCTTATCAGAACGATCGTAAGAATTTACCATCAACTAAAAAGAACAATTTACCAGGAAAACAAAGGGGAGCTGCCTGCTTGGCCCTGCAAACATAGAGAGATTGCACTGGGACCGACAAAGATTTTTTGACCTGGCCGATCAACTTCCCGACAGATGTCTGCCGAAAAATCGTAAGATGTACGATCGTTCGAATACCACTAACCACACGATAATTGGTCGGGCTTCCCTAAAATCGGTCGTTCGGCAAGAAGAATCGTCGCGTCTATGGGGAGCTTTAGGGTATGGCCACACGAGGAGATTCGGGGAGATTTTGTCGCCTGGTGACTAATCGCCAGGTCTTTTGAGCGACTATCTCCCCGAACTGCCTCAGCGTCTTTCCCCATAGGCTAGAATAAAAAGTCACCCGCGCTAATGCACATGCGGCAATGCGTTTTCAATAGTCGCCCAAAGTTGGGCGTGTGCATTAGTGCAGGCGACTTTTCATTCTAGCCTATGGGGAAAAACGCTGAGGCAGTTTGGGGAGATAGTCGCTCAAAAGACGAGGTGATTAATCGCCAGACGACAAAACCTCCCTGAATCTCCTCGTGTGGCCTTACCCTTAGGGTCTGGCCACACAAGCAGATTCGGGGAGATTAGTCACCAGGCGACAAATCTCTTTTTCGCGGCGACTAATCTCCCCAATCTGCCTTCGGCCGGCTAAAATGAAAATCACCTGGGGCAGGCATACGGAGCGCTTTGTTTACCGAAGTCGCCCGTAATTGCCTCTTGAGGAAACTTCGGGCGACTTCGGAAAGCAAAGCGCTCCGCGTGCCAGGGTTGCCAACTCTGCCGGGCAGATTTAGGGAGATTAGTTGCCAGGCAACAAATCTCCTCTTCTTCGCGGCGACTTATCTCCCCGATCTGCCTTCCGCCGGCTAAAATGAAAATCGCCTGGGGGCAGGCACACGGAGCGCTTGGTTTTCTGAAGTCGCCCGTAATTGCCTCACGAGGAAACTTCGGGCAACTTCGGAAAACAAAGCGCTCCGTGTACCAGGGTTGCCAACTCTGCCGGGCAGATTTGGGGAGATTAGTTGCCAGGCGACAAATTTCCTCTTCTTCGCGGCGACTAAACTCCCCGATCTGCCTTCTGCCGTCTAAAATGAAAATCCCCTGGGGGGCTTACACACGGAGTGATTCGTTTTCCGAAGTCGCCCGTAATTGCCTCACGAGGAAACTTTAGGCGATTTCGGAAAACAAAGCGATCCGTGTGCCAGGGTTGCCACCTGGCCGGTAAAAATTATGGTTGATCCCAATGTTATTAATAGGGAAAAAAGATAAATATATAGGAAGGCTGGTCGTTTTTTCCAGAAACGGTGGCAACCCTGGCCCCCAGGCGATTTAATTGTAGCCAGCGGAAGGCAAATCAGGGAGATTAGTTGCCGCGAAGAAGAGGA
The DNA here is from genome assembly GCF_017654675.1 of Xenopus laevis. Classification (NCBI taxonomy): domain Eukaryota; kingdom Metazoa; phylum Chordata; class Amphibia; order Anura; family Pipidae; genus Xenopus; species Xenopus laevis. The sequence continues at coordinate 101,650,137 of NC_054378.1, forward strand.
GATATGTCACCTGGCGACTAATCTCCCCGAATCTGCCCATGTGGCCAGACCCTTAAAGGGGTGGTTCACCTTTAAGTAAACTTTTAATATGTAATAGAATGACCAATTCTAAGCAACCTTTCCATTTGTTTTCATTATTTATTTTGTATCGTTTTATAATTATTTGCCTTTTTCTTCTGACTCTTTCCAGCTTTCAAATGGGTGTCGCTGACTCCATGTAAAAGACAAATGTTCTGTAAGGCTACAAATTTATTACATTTATTATTATTGTTACTTTTTATTACTCATATTTCTATTCAGTCCCTCTCCTATTTATATTCCAGTCTCTTATTCAAATCAATGTACCCCATCTAAATAGCAAATGCTCTTTAAGAATACAAATGTATTGTTATTGACAATTTTTATTTCTCATCTTTCTAGTAAGGTCCTCTCCTATTCATATTCCAGTCTCTTATTTAAATGAATGCATGGTTGCTAGGGGAATTTGGACCCTAGCTACCATACTGGTTATAATGGAAACTGAAGAGCTGCTGAATAGAAAGCTAAATAACTGAAAAACCACAAATAATAAAAAATGAAAACCAATTGCAAATTGTCTCAGAATATCACTCTCTACAACATACTAAAAGTTAACTCAAAGGTGAACAACCCCTTTAATACCGTTTCGTTATGTCTTGGAGGAGGGCTCCTATCATAAGTGTATCAGCAGGAAAATAGGACGTTTTTTTCTCCACAAAGTTTTGTTTACTTTAGGCGAAAAAAGGGACCAAGTTTACTATTTACATAAGATCTATATATTATAAGCATATAATACACAAATGCCATGAACATCTTGTAAATTATATCCTTATCAACGGTTACATGTCATCAGTTATAAACAGTGGCTAGTGATGTCATCAGTTATAAACGGTGACTAGTGATGTCATTTTTGTCACATGACTCACTAAAACTTGGAACTTGGAAAATATGAGGCTATTAGAAGCAACCTTGGAGTACCATGACCTGTATAAGTCATGAAACTCCTCTGTGACTTATAATATCCTTATATTTTACAATATGGGGTACTTTATTCACTATATGTATTTATAGTAGACTGAAAACACACTAACTAAATCTGTAATAAAACGTATAGCCTTAGAGTGACTGAAATATATCCTTATATTTGTCATTTTCTGATATCAGACTGACAGACATAGGTGGCTCTGTGGTGTTGGCAGGGCCAGTGCCTAGACGGGCCCCTGGTCACACTGGGACCATAGGCTATAGCCTAGAGAAGCATGTGCATTAATGTGCCCCTGCTCAGGGCTGTACATTCTGTAAAGTCTCTCAATGTCACCAAAAATTGCAGGGTCCTGTACAACATTTTCTGGGCCACAACCTCTCCAGGGCCTGTCCACCCCACTGATGGTCAGGGCCCCCCATACAAGATAAATAAAACACTGATGATCAACCCCCCTCCCCCAATAGAAGTTGAAAAACTTTTGTGGCCAGGGACCCCCCCCCAAGTTAAAAAAATATTGGTGGCCAGAGCCCCTACAAGTTAAAAAAAATTGATGGCCAGGACCCCTACACATTCAAAAAAAACATTGGTGGCCAAGTATCCCCCCCCCCAGTTAAAAATCATTTGTGGCCAGGGCCCCTACAAGTTCAAAAAAAATAATGGTCAGGACCCCTACACATTCAAAATATTGGTGTGAAAAAAGGTGTTCAGTGGAACTTAAGATCTTTAAATTTTGGCAGGTGGCCTTCATCCTCCTCGCCAAGCAGTCTTCTTAATCCTTTTACATTGTGGCTTCTTCGTTCTTCTCCGTAGTGGGTTCTTCTCCATAGCGGTATTCTTCATTCTTTTACTGAGAGGACTTCGTTCTTTTCTGAAGCTTCTTCTACAGCGTCGCCAGGCCCCCTTTAGAACGCGAATCCGCTGGGCCCTGAACGATAGTCACCCCTGTGCCCCCCTGATGGTAGTCTGGGCCCATATCCAGCCCTGGTTGTTTGTGTTCAAACAGAGCTCTGTTAAAAAAGGGGCACACAGGGCTGATGATCTGCTTTTCTCACCATGCATTTTGTATGCAAGCTGACAAAAAAGGATCTGTGTAGTGGATGTGTGCAGCTACACTGAGCAGATTTTGGAAAATGCATAATTGTGCGTTTTACTGGGCTAATTCTGCTCACTGTAGCTGCACACAAACTGATTCTGTGCCTGTCTGTGGCGCTACACAGAGGAACGGATGGAAGTGAACACTCTCTCAACCTGTGAGGCTGCGAAAAGCAGATCATCTGCCCTGTGTGCCCATACCCTAAGGAAAAGGGCTTTAGACCAACCATTATCCTTCTATATTAGCATCTCAAACCTATAATCCACAGACAGGGGCAGAACTAAGGGTAAGCAGAAGAGACAGCTTCCTTATGGTACTTTTGGAGAGGCACAATTAAAAAAAAGAGTGCATTATAAGCTCCCACCCTTGCTTACTTTCTGAAAGAGCGAGCAGGAATAGCCCACCAGGAACTACCATAGGTGGGGGGGTGGGCAGATGGTGCACTATTTTGACTGCGACTGCTGTCAGTAAGGACAAGAGGTATTTATCTTGGGCACAAGAACAGTTTGGCCTGACGTAAATAGAAATAAAGTTATATTTCTTTGTAATCTTGGTCACTAATATGTGCTGAATGCTGAGATAGTAGCATTAAAGTAGGCAGCAGTAAACAGGACTATTGTACTCTGCTTTTGAAATTGTCCATTATTCTGCACAGACACAGAGCTTCAGAGAACAGAAGAAGAATAAGCTGACAGTATCGAAACTGCCCCATAAATAATTCATTGAATAATTCTCATTTTTAACACTTGGGTTTTTATAAGATATAATACAGGGCCTACTATATATACTTATATATTTGTTTTTTATAAGATATATTACAGGGCCTACTATATATACTTATATATTTGTTTTTTATAAGATATAATACAGGGCCCACTATAAATACTTAAATATTACAAGTCACCTCAGAGTACCTGTACAAAAATATGTGACTTGCAGCATTATGTTCACAGAGACTCAGTGTTTATATCTAAGGGGTAATGTAATTAAAAAAAGTTGCAAAATATGCACCAGTTCATACAAGCCGTAGCATGCAACAGGCATCAGTCACATGTGTGAAAACATGGGTGCTATGGGTAACTAGACCTAGAGGAAATGCTGAAACCTTAGTTTCATCACCCCATATCCTTATAATACAGAAGAGCCAGGAAAAAATACAAGCTATATTCCTTACAAATGTGCTTAGTGACATTGTCAGTTATAATCAGGACTTAGAGATGTTATAGGGGCAGATTTACTAAGGGTCGAATATCGAGGGTTAATTAACCCTCGATATTCGACCAGGAACTAAAATCGTTCGACTTTGAATATCGAAGTCGAACGATTTAGCGCAAATCCTGCGATCGAACGATCGAAGGATTATTCGTTCGATCGAACGATTAAATCCTTCGAATCGAACGATTCGAAGGATTTTAATCCAACGATCGAAGGAATATCCTTCGATCAAAAAAACGCAGGCAAGCCTATGGGGACCTTCCCCATAGGCTAACATTGAGTTCGGTAGCTTTTAGCTGCCGAACTAGGGGGTCGAAGTTTTTCTTAAAGAAACAGTACTTCGATTATCGAATGGTCGAATAGTCGAATGATTTTTAGTTCGAATCGTTCGATTCAAAGTCGTAGTCGAAGGTCGAAGTAGCCCATTCGATGGTCGAAGTAGCCAAAAAAACACTTTGAAATTCGAAGTTTTTTTAATTCGAATCCTTCACTCGAGCTTTGTAAATGTGCCCCTAGTCCCAACTCACTGAATTTTGTGTATTTGAAAAATGAGCCCGTTGGGACATATGCCTTTATATGTTCATGGAACTCCTTAGTAGCTACTAATACCCTATTTACAATGGGATAAAGTATTGCTGAGTGCTCCTGTCATTGGAAGTCCAGCCAGTCAATATTGTGCATGATGTTTGCAGTAATGTCACCAGTGGCGTAACTACCGGGGGAGCAGGGGGTGCTATTGGGCCAGGGCCCGCACCCCCTCAGGGCCCCCCCGGCAGCTCGCACTTCTGCTGGTTTCAGGGTGGTGGCCCGGACCCACCGAGGCTTCTGCCTCAGGGCGCCCCTCCCGACCCCGGGGAACGCTCGCTAATCGGCTCCTGTCCGGTATCCTACCCGACGCGCATGCGTGTTAGTGCGTAAACCGCTTCTTTTGCGCAAGGCAGAAAAGCAGGGTGCGGATCTGGGCCGGCGGGGCCCACCGGAGCCGGCCCAGTCCGACCCTGGCTGGCTTTATAGATAAAAATTGTGGCAGATTGAGGGGGTGGGGGTTCGAGAGTGTGTGTTTTGAGAGAGTGGTGTGGGAGGTTTGAGAGAATGGGGAGGGGGTTTAAGAGTGTGAGGGGGTTTAGAGAGTGTGCAGGGCGGGTTTGAAAGAGTGGGGGGTTTGAGAGAGAGTGTGCAGGGGGGTTTGAGAGAGTGTATGGGGGGTTGAGAGTGTGCAGGGGGTTCAGAGTGTTCAGGGAGGGTTGAGAGTGTGCAGGATTGGTTGAGAGAGTGTATGGGGGGTTTGAGAGAGTGTGGGGGGTTTGACAGTGTGCAAGGGTGGTTTGAGAGAGTGTGCAGGGGGGTTGAGAGTGTTCAGGGGGTGAGTGTGTGGGGGGGTTTGAGAGAGTGTGCAGGGGGGTTGAGAGTTTTCAGGGGGGGTTGAAAGTGTGGGGGGGTTTGAGAGAGTGTGCAGGGGGGTTGAGAGTGTTCGGGGGTTTGAGAGTGTGCAGGGGGGTTGAGAGTGTGGGGGGGTTTGAGAGAGTGTGCAGGGAGGTTGACAAATTTCAGCCATCTGCAACAGGGGAAAAGGGCGCCAGTATTCATTCATATTGTCCAGGACTCTTAACAGGCAGGTAGGATGGATGGCAGACAGTGGTGCTACTGCTGCAGGTTCCTCCTCTCCACCCACCACCATTTGTACATGGAATTGACAGTGTGCCATCCTTATGTGATTTCTGGGGTTATTTTTTCATGGAATTGCCACTGTATCATTCTACTATGAGTTCTGGGGGTATTAAACATGAAATTCTTACTGTGTTCATCCTACTTTTAGTTCTGGGGTATTATACATGGGACTGCAATTGTATTTATTTTATTTAATGTTTTAATAATTAATTAAATTGCATCAGTGTCTTTTTTTCTCAGAATTATGAGATTTGTGCAGCTAAAAGAAATGTTTAGCTATCAATATATTTAATATTTCTACCAAAGTGGGCATGGTCTATATTCAGCAGGAACAGCCCCTAAGTTTGCTCATAGCCTGTACATAGTGATCCCATACAACTATGGCAGCATATGTATTCCCTTGTACTAAGCACAATTCAGCAGGAACAGCCCCCCCAACATTTGCTCATAGCCTGTACAGAGAGATACAATAAAACTATGGCAGCATAGGTATTCCCCTGTACTAAGCACAATTCAGCAGGAACAGCCCCCCTAAGTTTGCTCATAGTCTGTACAGAGATATACCATAAAACTATGGCAGCATAGGTATTCCCCTGTGCTAAGCACAATGGTCACTTCAGTGACTTCTAATATCCTTATCATTTACAGTAGGAAGTACATTATCCCTTATAATACATGAGTGATACTCAGAGTTCCATGTATAACTTAGCCTGCAGACTTGTGTCTTTATACGGTCACAGAACAACCCCTCAGTGACTTCTAATATCCTTAGAAAAAGCTAAATAACTCAAAAACCACAAATAAAATAAAATAAAAAACAATTGCAAATAGTCTCAGAATATCAATCTCTATATCATACTAAAAGTTAACTCCTAGGTGAACAATCCCTTTGGGGGGGCAAGTTGGAAATTTCTGTACCAGGGCCCTTAGGGGTCTAGTTACGCCACTGAATGTCACTAATGCAGCTATTTGGCTGAAGAGTGGTGGGATCACTATAGGAGTGTCACCAATGGATAAGTACATTAGAGGAAAACACCCAAATACCTGCCTTTTATTCATGTATAAACTAAGATTGACTTCTATCCTGCTTAATAAGGATAGGGATGTTTGTTTGGGACAGCTTCCCAGAAATAGAATAGTTCTCAATCTGTTTATAGCTTTACAACCCTGTGATGCAACTGTTCCCTTTTAAATATAAGAGCTAGGGTGAACTGGACATTTTGACCACTGCAGCATGGAAAGCCTTTATGTAAGGTATATACTAATAGCCATTAAAATACTGATTGGGCTGCAAATTTGTTTATGCATGCAGCTCTAAGCCAGCCACTGGGGTCTTGCCTTCCTACCAGCCGTTAGTCTGTCTATCTTCTTCCCAATGTTAATGAGTGCAGCTTTACCCTTATATGACCATCTGCCTAATGTATGTGTTTATTATATCTTTATGGAGAAGATTCAGATATTCCATTGTTATGGAACTACTGCTTGGATAGTGGAGCGAATTTCTCTCTTATATAAATAATAAATGTATACTTTCAGATGCATTATATTGATTTTTAACCCCTGAAGAAGTAACTGTGAGTGATAAAACGCGTTGGGACTGGGATTTGAATCCTTTGAATGTACATGACGGGAACTGAATTTTCCTATTGTACAACTATACACTTAGGGTTGCCACCCGGCCGGTTATTACAAATTTGTAATACTGGCAATGTAGCTGCTGGTAAATTTGTAATACCCTTAAAAAGACCCCTTGGCCCAACCCGTGAATCCCCAGTAAACTTAACTTTTGTCCTCCATCTTGAAATCTCCGTGCCGCGGGACGATTGTGGGGCTGCTGCCGCCTGAGGCAGCAGCCCAGATACCGCCCCCTGTCGCCTGATTCACGCTTAAAAATCAGTGTTCAAGCGGGTCAAAGGGGGGCAGCATCGCTAGTGAATTGAGCGCAATAGCGCTCTCTGCACAAGCAGAGCCGAATTTCTGGGTTAAAACCGGAAATTCAGCTCTTAAAGTTACAAGAGGCGGCTGTTTGCCGTCCCTTGTAACTGGCCTCTCACTGCCGCCTGAGGCGAGATTCTCACCTTGCCTCAAGGCGGGAGCGGCCTTGCTTCTTGTTATTTATTTTTAGACTACTCCTGGTTTGACCATCTGGTTTTTCAAAGTGGCAGCGCCCCAGGAGTCGACTGATTGACAATATTAATCTCCATCGGGATCTACTTGCATACCTCCCAACATTTTGGAAACAAAAAGAGGGACAAAATAGTTGTTGCGCAAAGCGCAGCAATTTATGACCCTGCCCAGTTTTGTAGCCACACCCCCTTATTACCATGTTCATTTTACAGAATTTGGCAGGTTATAAAAGTTTGAACATATTTCTGTGTTTTTTTCCCCAGTTATTACAGTTTTGCTAATGAAGGTGAATTGCTATCTTATATTGTTACAATTACTTATTTGCTTATCTAGATACATTTGAATTGTTACAAAAGTATCTTATCTTCTGCTGTGGCTTTTCTGGGCTCTCTGCCAAAAGCCAATTAAGTTAGAAATTTTGTTTCTTTTTCTGGCTGTTCAGTGCAGAGAAAAACAAATGAGGGACTGCAGGTTGAGCTGTCAAAAGAGGGACTGTCCCTCTAAAAACGGGACAGTTGGGAGGTATATATTTTATTAAGAATTGAACTCTGGGTTTTTTAAAAGGACTTTTCTCTGTATACACTATTTCCTTTATGGACTTTGGTAAAGCACCCCCTGTATATTCATATATATTCCATTTTTATGAAATAGCATTTCTTCAGTGTTATAAAGCACAAATGGGCAGAAAGATTAAACTGTCTGTGCAGAACAACCTATGCCCATGGTCAGTTTACAGTAGGATATCGTAAGTCAGTGGCATAACTATATACCCTGCGGTCTCAGGGGTATATATGGAAGCCCACACCGCAGGGTCTGCTTCCTCTATAGTCTTAGAAACACCCACCTCTCCAACCGCTTTCTTTCCTTACCCGGCATAAGCAGGCGGAGATACAAGCCAGAGGGCGGGTGTGGCGTTGTTACACTATTGTTCATAGTCACTGTATATGAGAATGTTGCTTTGAATACACTTTCTTTCATTAGGCAAATACATATTTTGGGTAGATTTCTGCTTGAAAAATCAAAAAGAAAAAAAGACTCCGGAAACAGGATATATTTATTTTTGGCCCATCACATTTCTGTGCTAATAGGTGGCGTGAGTTGTAGAGATGGATCATGGGATTGCCTTTAATTGACAACGGCATTGAGAGGTGAATAGGAATACGTCATGGTTCTAAGCTCATGGAACCTGCACCCGATCAGCTGTCTTTCCCCATGTTTACAGTGTAAGCTCTGATTCTGCCTGTCTGCAAAGCACACAGAGACCATCCCAATATTAACTCTTTGCTTAGCAGAGGGATATTCAGTGTCTGAGTGTGGAGTTATTTTACAGCACTGTGTACATGTATGTGTGTGTGTATGTAGATAACACATGCCACTCCAGAATGTATTTTCCTGCTGCCATCATACAGTGCTTTCTACATGATACACTGAAGGGCCTATTAATTATGCTATGTGAATCAAAATTCTCTGGAAAAAACAGTGTAAAATAAACAGAGAATTTATCAAAGTTTGTTTTATTTTACTCTGCTTGAATGCACGATTTATGCTTTTATTTTACATTGCTTTGTAGTTAAGTTCCAGCGGAAGTTGCTCTAAAGAAATGACACTGATTTTTCCACTGCATAATAAATCTTCCCTTTAGTGTGAATTAAAAGGTACATACGGAATGGCCAGGGGTTCACTTTTGCGCAATGAAGTGCAAAAGTGGGTGTGTGTTTAAGCAACAAATAGGGGCAGCTTTATCAAAATGTGAGTTCAGATTTTAATAAATAAAAACTCGCCCATGTTCTATTCATTCCTATGGGATTTTTATAAGGATATTTATCAATATAGAACTCACAATTTAATATTCTTCCAAAAAATCTCATATGAATGAATAGAACGTGGGTGAGTTTTTATTTATTAAAATCTGAACTCACATTTTGATAAATCTGCCCCTTAGAGCCCTTGGGCAGCTTTGATGTGAATTGAACTAGACCTAGATTAATTAACCTTCTTTGGACCACGATAAGCACAGTTCCGTGAATGAGGTATACAGTAAATGGTACTTGCAAAGACAGGAATGCACATGGGGATGAATTTCTTATGGTCGAGTAAGTGACACGAAACTGTCGAAGCAAGTTGTGTTCCATTTAAGTTCAATGGTTTGGGTTTGTTGCAGCTCATTGGGTACAGACACGTTGGAAAATCTGTATGATCAGGTTGGCCTGGTATCTGTTTAGGCAATGGGCCATGAATTTCTACATCTGTCCCACTGCCAGAAGATTGTGTTGGTGTATTCAAAGGTAAACTTTAGACTCCTAATGTAAATCCTGATGTAAACAGGAATAAATGTATTATTAAAGATTTATCTCGTACATTCTAATAAGCTTTGTGAATGCTACTGATTTATAATTCAGAGAAATGTTGGCATTAGCCTCATTGTTGTGGTGTAAACAATTGATTACATTTTTAGATAGAGGAACACTGATTTTTGCAGGAATAGAAATACAGGTCTCTGCACAGGCGCAGAATTCATTAAAAAAAAAGTGAAATACATGGTTTGGGAGTAAAAATGAGCATGACACAAGGAAATATGTGCTAGGTATTACACGGTGTCGGACTGGCCCGCCCAGGTATCAGTGGGCCCTCACGCTGCTAAACATTTGGCCTATTTCATTGCAATTCCCTATTTCTATGAGAACAAAGTGGCTAAATAGGTGGAATAATAGATTATAGTATGTAAAGTATGTAAAGAAAATAGACCAGGAGAATAGAGGTTGAGTAAGTAGAGGAAGAAAATAGTACTGAGGGTGGGCCCCTGGTCTAAAAACTTTTGGTGGGCCCCAGGTCGAAGGTTTTTTGGTGGGCCCCTGGTGTCCCAGTCTGACACTGTTACTACATTTATGCATTTTTTTTCTTCTCCTTTAAAGGTTGGGGATTGAGTAGTACACAATGTCTTGAGTGCATACAGGTGCAACAGAAAGAGACAATAAGGTTAGAGTTGAATAGTTTCTCATACAAACCCTTAGGGCACAACGTCCAACCCAGCTTCCTTTTGTTCCAAAAAGCCTGCTTTCGGTTTTTCCTTTTAATTCCACTGAAGTGGATGATGAAACCCTGGTTTTTCTCCATCAATATTTGTATTTATTGAGGGATTTAAATGTAATTATAACATTTTACAGAATGAAAGCAAATTATTTGAATTGTCCTCTGCTATTCTCTTCATAAGTGGTTTTGACTTCATGTTGCAGTAGCCAACAGTCAGTGCCACAATGCTTTGCACCACTTCTTTGATTCTCCTTTATAGGTCCAATAATCACAGAACAAATACATGTGGAAACTGGTGTCTTGGCTGCAGTAAAGCTGACTTCTGCTAAATTGTTTCAATCATGCATGTAGTCAGAACCAGCAGTACAGAGAAAAGCTAACAAAGAAATAGTAATTACATACAGTAACCGTACAATAACTTTAAACGGGTCATTCACGTATACTGACAAGTTGCTTTTGAATTAATGTTTTTTTTCATGTAAAATGATCTGTTTAGGGTGACAGCCCTTTCAATTCTTATTTTTTCACAAATATGTACATTGGTTTCATGGATTTATTTTCCTTTATTTTGTTATTGTATATATTCTGCCTCTCTCCAGTCTGGAGTTTAAACTGATTTCTGGTTACTATGCTGGTTTGACTGTAGCAATCAGATTAAAAGTGAAATTTGAATACTTTGTATAATAGAAATAATACATAAATGTATCTGTTATTGGTAGTGCCATTGTCACAGCTACCTATACAATGGGGTACATTCACCAAGATTTTTTGTCTTAGACTCTGATAAAATAGAACTTGAACGGGGGTCTCCAAATAGTAAGGTTGTTACTCATCACAAAAAGGGCAGAGGTCCAGGTGCACCACCCTGAACCCTCAGCATGGGTGAGCGGATAAACCGGAAAAACTTTGGAGCAGTCTCTCAAATGAAGGCAGTCTTCCACCAGGTTGTTGAAGCAAAGTAAGAAAGTTTATTGTGTCCACAGCCTTTACGCATTTCGTGTTACAAACACAGCCTATGACTAAGTCTTTGTAACAACCTGTGACTAAGGGGGCAGATTTACTAAGGGTCGAAGTGAATTTGAGGGAATTTTCGAAGTAAAAAAATTCGAAATTCAAAGTAATTTTTTGGATACTTCGACCATCGAATAGGATACTACGACTTAGAATTTACTTCGACTTCGATTCGAAGTAAAAATTGTTTGAATATTCGACCATTCGATAATCGAAGTACTGTCTCTTTAAAATAACTTCGACTTCAATACTTTGCCAAATTAAACCTGCCGAAGTGTTATGTTAGCCTGTGGGGACCTTCTACAACCATTTTCTAAGTCTTTAGAGGTCGAAAGAAAATCCTTCGATCCATCGCTAAAATCGTTGTAACGTTTGATTCGAACGATTTAATTGTTCGATCGAACGATTTTTATACGACCGCAGGATTGCCAAATTTGTTGAAAAAACTTTGAATTCCACATACGAATTCAAAGTTTTTTAATTTGATGGTCGAATTTCGAAGTTTTTTGTACTTCGAATGTCGAACCTTAATAAATCTGCCCCTAAGTGTTTGTAACACGAAATGCATAAGGCTGTGGACACAATAAACTTTGCTTCAACAACCTGGTGGAAGACTGACATCATTTGAGTGCCTGCTCCAAAGTTTTTTTAGACGCTAATAAAGCTGCTTTGACATTTTACCTTGGCCCAGCATCACCAGGAACAGGAGGGAAAAGACAGTGGAGGCATTCAGTGCAACCCAATGCAGACATTTAATCACGGTAAAATCAATTTTAATTTCCTTATTTTGAATGAAATGAGTCCCAAACATTATTAAGGCCCAGTATGCCGGCCAGTAGCGTAACTAGATATTACTGGGCCCCACAGCACATTATTTTTCAGGCCCCCAAAATGTCTACAGGTTGACCAATATTTATTGAAATAGTATATGAATAGGGCCTCATGTGGCCCCTATACTTCCTTGGTCCCCCCTGCAGTCGCAGGGTCTGCTACTCTATAGTTACGTCCCTAATACAGACACGTGATGCCCCAGTGACAGAGTTCTGTTTTGGATCATGTGAATGTGCTGTAATTGGGGCCTATCTGGGCAGCTGATTTTGGCTCTACCTGCCTTGTGTATCATATCAGAATTTCCATGGCTTTTTATACCACTCTCTTGAAAGCATCTCAAATAATAATCAGTCCTAATCCTTCTATTAGTTTCCCCGATATATGGGCCTCTAATCCCAGACTCCCCACTAGGATCTCTACACCCCGTGTTCATTATTTGCCGCTTAGAAGCCTTAAATAACAGCTAGTAACACACAGCCCATTCCCACTTTGACAAAGGTTGGTTTGTAGGAACCTTACAAATTAAAATAAATCACTTCCCAAAGGGAGGTAGTTGTGTATTACTTGTTCAATTTAAGCTTAGACCAAGAGAAAAGAAGTAAAACCCCTTCCATCTACACCCCAAACCAATTAGGAATTAGACAAGTGCTTAAGACAATAATTCCATGGGTTAAATATTTAACGTAGTACCAGTAATTACTGGGTTAAAAGGTGAGATCCATGTGCTTAATCATTAAATAATTGCTTGTAAAGCATTAAAAGTGCTATTTGCTAATTCATTCTATAAGACAATTTTTAAATTCAATTCAACTATATAAAACACAATTCAACCACCATAGAGTAAATACTTATAAAGTGCTAGTACCACAAATTAGATGCAATCACAGATTGTCCATGTGCAGAGACAATTAGTTTGTAAAAGACAGTCAAAGCTGTCTCATATAGGAAGTGAATTAAACCCAAACCGGCATTTGAGAAAAAAAGTAGGAAATTGAAAATAGAGAAGAGGTGGAGAAGTCCCAAGAAACTGCTGCCTGGTTGTTTTTCTAGGCCCTGGGACCCCACACGGGGAGAAAGTAGGTCACTGGGGACTGTGGTCTCAGGTTTACCTTGCTATCTTACCAGGAGAGCTGAACTTCCCTATAAAACCACAAATCCACCAGAGCCGTGTAATAAAAGAGATAAAAGAGGTACAAATGTTGTAAAATCAGGTTAAAATCTCTTAAAGTTAAGTAGGTTATAAAAGCAATGTTAGGAATCCAATCCTGATGCTAAAATGCTAGAAGTTTGCCAATGCGCGCTCTTCGCCTTTGGCTTTATCAAAACAAAGCACTTGTCTAATTCCTAATTGGCTTGGGGAGTTGAAGGAAGGGGGGTTTTACTTCTTTTCTCTTGGTCTAAACACAGCCCATTCCCACCAAAGTCATCAATATCTATAGGGTTTTATTCTTTTTAATAGTGCAGTTTGTCCTTATGTGTCTATACATGGAATGCTGTAGGTTAATCAGTGAAATGTGCTGCTCTCTGCTGGAGCCTTGGTAAAACTGCTACTAGGCAACACCTTGCCTGTAACCCTTGCCAATTTAGTTGTGCATGTTGCACACTGGTTACCTAGTTCACATTTTTATATTTCCTCCTGTCAGTGTGTTGCTAATGAGGACTAGAGTGTGGGAACCATCTTGCAAGTGGGGAGGAAAATAAATAGCCACACATTGTTTTTTTTGCTATTGCTTGTCCAGCTGCATTATCAGTCACACTGTGTGTGTACATTATATAGAGAATTAGTAGTTAAAGTTACAGTAATATCAAAGACAGTATGGTAATTATTCATTGACATATATTACCTAGGTATTTCTATTGTGTACTTGTGAATATAGTTTCTAAAGCAGATGTCCTGTGTTTTATTGCAGCCTGTTTGCTCTCTGCTGTAATTTGTTGTCTAAATAAAGCCCCGTCTGGTCTGTTGTGTTCAGCTTATAAACCACAAATTATTCTTCAATACACATTGTGCATACATTCCAAGACCCCATATTGATAAATCAGTTTGCTGTAGGCCATACCCATGATCTACCATAGGCAGCTACACCCAGTTATGCTCCAGATCATACTAATTCATGCAAAGTATTGGGTTAGTCCTTCAGTAGGAAAACAGAGACGTTCTGAAAAAGATCAGAAACCTCAGATGCCCTTTACCTTTAACCTACCTTTAACCCATCAGCAATTGTTTTTAGGGTTCACTGCATTTGTCTGGCTGCTGGTTTGTTCCCCTAAGGAGAGGTTTATCCTTACATAAATCATTTTCTGACTGAGTTGATAGGGATAATCATTTAAGGCAGGGGTGCCCAAAAGGTAGATCGGAATCTACCAGTAGACCTTTAGTTGGCGGTCAGTTGATCTCAAGACACTTGTTAGGAATTCAAATGGGCAGCACTCCGATTAAAAGAAAGCCTTAATTTTTCACATGCAGGGCAACAGCAGAGCAATGTTTCGAGCCCACCTGGCTCTTTATCAAGCTAATTAACATATGTACATTTCCTCCTTTTATCTTACTGCAGCATAGCACCATCTAGTGTTGCTTTAACATTGGTACATAAAAGAGATAAAGAAACAATGTGTCACATAAACGATACAAAGCTCCACTTATCTTGTTACAATGTTCCATTTTCTGTTGCCAATTGTATCGACACAAATACTGTGAAAAAAAGAGAACAATAAAACCATGTTAAAATCAATAAGTTACCTAAAAACAGGAACCAAGTCATATTCCATGTTCAATCCATTTGGTGACAGGCTATCCAGTTTCCGAATCCACCAGGCTTCTCTATAAAGCAATTTTTCTGAACGGTCACCACCCCTTCTCATCCTTTGAACTGCCTCTACTATCTGAAATTTTAGCTGGTGTACAGCATGTCCCATTTCTGCAAAATGCTGTGCCACTGGTTGTTCCATTCTTTTATTCTTAATGGCTGATTTATGTTCCCTAATCCTATCTCTGGCCATAAGTGATGTCTGTCCAACATATACCAGGCCACATGGGCATTTAATAACATATACTACAAACGAAGTCGTACACATAAATTGGCCAGAGATAGGAATAGGGACCCCATTTCTTGGATGGTAAATCACTTCACCTTTTTGGACATTATTGCAACAGTTGCACATGCAACACGGGAAGGTTCCCTTTTTCCCTGGGCATAACACTGATCATATACATTTTATTTCTGAACCAACATTCGCTTTTACCAGCATAAACCCAATGGTCCGTGCTTTTTTAAAGGACATGACTGGTGGATTTTGGAAACTGGGTATTTCTCCTAGATTTGTTTGTAAAATACTCCAATGTTTTTTAAGTATTTTCCCAATCTGGTCACTTGATGTATTATAGGTTGACACAAAAGGAATCCTGGAAGTCTCTTGTTTTAGTGATTTAGTTTATAAGCTCTTTCTATCCACTTGTTCCATCTTTCCTCTCTGACTTTCTATCACCTTCCTAGGATATTTTCTACTAATAAATTTGTGTGTCATTTCCTCCATTCTCACTTGTGCAAGTCCCTCATCTGACACTATCCTTTTTACCCGAGCCAATTGAGATTTGGGTAATGAGTTTTTTGTCTGGAGGGGATGAAAGGAGGAAAAGTGGAGAAGAGTATTTCTATCAGTCTCCTTCGTAAATAGATCAGTTTGCAGCTTATTGTCAGCCACATATACTCTTGTATCCAGGAAAGCTATCTCCTTTGGATCATCATGGATTGTGAACTTGATATGTGTACATACTGAATTAATCTCCCAAAAGAATTGATCAAGAGATGAACGTGGCCCCCTCCATAGCATAAAGACATCATCAATGTAGCGTAGCCACTTTAGCCAATATTTTTTAAACCACCAGTTTGTAAAGATACATTTTTCTTCATATTTTCCCATATAGTTATTTGCATAGGAGGGCGCCACGTTCGACCCCATGGCTGTACCCCTAATCTGCAGAAAAAATTCATCCATAAACATGAAGTAATTCCATCATAGGATGACCTCGAGACAATTAAGTACAACATTTTTTTGTGCCCCATCAAGGGTTTCCTCTTGTTCCAAATACATACAGACTGCCTCCACACCCCCATCATGTGGGATGGAGGTGTAGAGGCTCTCCACATCCAATGTGACCGATCACATCATTAGGCAATTCAAGACACTGTCAACAAACAGCTTGTCTAAATCACTGTTCTATTTCATGCTTTTCATTCAGATATTTATTATGTTAAAGTTACATAAGAAATAGTTGTTTGTTAATTATAGCAATATACAATTTCCCATCTATCAATATTTAAGTAATATTTTCCAGGGAACATAATGCTAACAATGCTATTACGGATGTAGATCCTAATGGGCCAACATAACTAAAAGTAGACCTATTAGAAAAGTATGGGCACTCCTGATTTAAGGGCTTACTAAAGATTTGGGCTAGTGCAGGTCTAAATGCACTAAAATCTGTCCTGTGTGCATGCATAGATGATTGCTTTGCCTGCTTACCTAAGGTGGGGTGGAAGCTGGCAGTTCACAACATGTGATACTAACCTAACCCTTAAAGGGCACCTGTTGCCAAAATATATTATTCCCAAATAAAGGTGTGGGCTAATAGAGCCTGCGGGTAACAGTCGTTTCTTAATAATAATATTTTTTGGAAACAGCCTGCGGGTAACAGTCGTTTCTTAATAATAATATATTTTGGAAACAGTTGCCCTTTAAATTGCCAGAGATCTGTAGCAGAACGGTTTTCACAGTGATAAAATTATGAGGAAAACAGAAGAATACTTGGCAAGATCTAGAAAGCAATAACTTAAAGCAAGCAGCTGATTTAGAGCTTAAGTATTTTGCCTTTGACATTGTATCCAGTAACTAGAGGGGGGCGGGCCCTGGCGCGGGACGTGCTGCCGGGCCCCCCTCCGTACACTGTTTTTTGCGTGTGTGCAGTGGCGCTCGAGCTGCCGGGGGGCCCTGAGGGGGTGCAGGCCCTGGCCCAATCGCACCCCCTGCTCCCCCAGTAGTTATGCCACTGAATGTATCTTATGCAAAGTCCAAAGCACTGCAGCACACCGAAAAAATAATTCTGTTTTTGGTATTTTTTTTTTTTTTTAAAACATTTTTTTATTCGAGCAACATCCAGATACAATTACATCCATCTCAAAGTAGTGACACATAGTTCCAGTACAATTCGGTACACTGTAGCAGTCAGGAGTACATGGCAACAATAATATAAGGTAAAACAATCATACATAGGTCCTATAAGGTATATACAGAGTACCGTTAATTTAAGTGGATGCATAAATCGAGTCACCAGTTAGTCTTGCACGGAGTGAGATGGAGGTTCAAAATAAATTGTCAAGTAGCAAGAATGGTCAATATGTTGCGGTGTAAACTTAACAACATATGTAACATGTTAACTGTCGTGTTTGTCATCTTTTAACCCATATCACAGTGATAACCCGTCTATTTTCTCTTTGTTTGTTCGCTGGTTACATTTTGTCTCTGCCGCTGCCGTGCCGGAGGTTACAGCTACATCGTGCATACGTTCAGTCATAAGTTAATAGGGGGATCCCCACTTACAAGTCTCGTAACATACCACTCATTATGTCGAAAACATTCATGCAATTTCACCTTCATCGTGTGTGGTATAATCTCAATAAATGTCTCCCAAGTATCAAAAAACCTTTGAATTATTGAGTTTTTATTTAAAGATGTTTCTATCCAGTCCATGTAAAAGACTCTAACCAGTTTCTCCAGGAAGAGTTTGATAGTTGGAGGGGTGGTGGATATCCAGACTTGTAATATAGTTTTTTTTGCCACTGCTGATATAATCAGTAGGAGCCTTCTAGCCCCCCTCGAAATTTTGGTATGAACGTGTGGGGTTACGCCCCAGAGCGCCCACGATGCTGAGAGTGGAATATAGTTAACCAAGTGTTTTGTTGCATAATCCCGTATCTGACTCCAGAATCCCCTGATGAACGGGCAGGCCCATAGACAGTGCATAAGATTAGCTGCGGTTTGACCACATTTCGGGCAATCGCTACTATCCCTCCTATTCATTTTAAAAAGTATTTCTGGAGTCAGATACATTCTGTGCAGTAGATTGAGAAACATTTCTCTACAGATACTGGAAGGCAGAGTATACCATAGTTGCTTATACATCCTGAATAAGACCTCCATTGTTATTTCCGGTATATCAATCGTCCACAGTTTAGGTCCAGTGCGTAAGCCAGTATAGTCAATGTCATTCTGCAGAAATTTATAATTCTGAGAAATAGCTCCTCTAGTGGAATTAGTTCGTAAGAGGAATTAATCTAAAGAATTATTCCAGTCTGTGTCCGACAAAAGTCGTATGGTTCTGATAGTGTACATCTGAGCTTGGAGGAAGGCAAATATATTGTGTTGTAGGAACGGAAATTTGGTTTGAAATTGTGTAAAAGTTAAAGGTTTATGACTGCTACCGTCAGTCAGTTGGCGTGTGGTCACCACCCCCTCACATCTCCAGTTTTGATATGTTGCAAGCGTCCGCCCGCTCAAGAAGTCAGGATTCAACAAAAAGGGTAAGTGCAGAGAGTGAACGCTGTTTAGATTATTTTGTTTTCTCAATTCCTTCCATGTCTGCCATGTAGAGTATAATAAGGGGTTGTCTGTAATTTCGTTTGAAAGTTCTGCTTTATGCATATGTAAAATGTACAATAGATTAGTATGAGGGAATAACTGTTGTTCTTGAAACGTGTTAGTGTAGATGTCGGAGTCGTGAATCCAGTCTTTTAAGTGTCGTAAGGTAGCTGCCAGATTATATTGTTTAATGTTAGGAAAATTTAGGCCTCCATGCAGAGTGGATTGCTGGAGTTTTTTGAGGCTAATTCGTGCTTTTTTCCCATTCCAAATGAAGTTCCTAAATAGTTTGTAGAGTGCTTGAATGTCCCTATCCTTGACTAAGAGGGGAAGGCTTTGTAACCGGTATAACAGTTTACGGAATGCCACCATTTTTAGCAGATTAGCTCTACCCATGGAGGAAAGGTGATAAGATTGCCAGTGTTTCAGATCTTGTTGTATTTCCTCTATGCTGCGCGTGATGTTGCGCGTATAGAGCTCATGTGGTCTTTTCGGTATCTTGATGCCTAAATAAGTGATCTCATCTCTGGCCCACGTGAGATGGTATGTGGCCCCCCATCTGGGTTTCCCTTTAATTCCTAGTGGCATTATCACTGATTTGGCAACATTGATACAGTATCCAGCAGCTAGTCCAAATTGCTGAATAGTAGAGAGGATATGTGGTAGTGCTTGTTTTGGATTGGCAATATAAAGAAGAAGATCATCTGCAAAGGCCGTGATTTTCATTTCGTGTTCCCCTACCTTAATACCCTTAAAGGTTGCCATGTCTTGGAGAATTCATAGGAGGGGGTCCAACGTTAAGTTGAATAGTAGGGGCGTCAATGGGCATCCTTGTCTAGTGCCTCTATGTATGGTAATGGGATCTGATATGGTCCCGTTTATCAATAGTCTAGTTTGTGCATTCGTATATAGATTACGTATATAGGTTCCAAAAATGTCACCTAAGTTCCTATGGTGTAATATCCGAAATAAGAAAGGCCAGAGTATTTTATCAAACGCCTTTTCTGCATCAAGGCTTAAAAGGACGTTTCTGCTATGTCGTTGTTGTGTAGAAATTAGTGTCGCAGCTATAGCTGCTCGAATTCCCCTTGTCGAATGCCGATGTTTCACAAAGCCTAACTGATGTTGTGTTAAGAGATCTGGTAGCAGTAATTGTAGTCTTTGGGCTACAATTTTGGATAGAATTTTAAGGTCGACATTCAGCAAGGAGATCGGGCGATAGGAGTGTAAATGTGTTGGATCCTTGTGTGGCTTAGGGAGTAGTGTCGTATATGCCTCTGTTTGCTCCCTGGTAATATCCCCTTTCTGATACATGGTACTGTAGACATTTGACAATAATTGAATAGCGTGCGGATTGAGAATCTTGTAGTACTCTGCCGCATACCCGTCCGGGCCTGGTGATTTGTTGTTGGCAAGGGTTCTTATTGTATTCACTATTTCCGCAGTTGTTATGGGGGCATTAAGCATATCTTTTTGGGTTTGAGTAATCTTAGACAAAGAAGCCTTTTGTATGATATGGGTTATTAGTTCGGTTGGTGGGTCCTCCGCTGCATATACCGTCTCAAAATACCTCTCTAGTGCCAGTTTAATAGCTTGAGGAGTACAAATTGGTGGACCGTTTCCCGGGGGTTGTAGTTTGAGGATACGTCTAGCTTTGGAGCGCGGTTTAACAAGAGCCGCCAAGAGTTTCCCCGTTTTGTTGCCCCACCTGTAAAATTTGTATTTGGTGTATTCTAGTTTTTTTTTGGCCCTGGTTGTCGCATATATTTCCAACAATTGTTTAGCCTCCAAGTATTTATCTTTAGATGTTTCATTCGGTGCAATGATGAAGTCCCTGTGCATTTGCCGAACCGTGTTCAGCATTTGTTGAAATTTAGTACGTTCCTCCCTATTTATTTTGGCCATGTGGGCTATAATATGTCCCCTCATAACCGCTTTCATAGTATTCCACAACAGCAATGGTTCCTCCCAATGCTCTATATTATCATCAATCGTGTTATGCCAGTGGTTTGTGATAAATGTGCGAAAAGAATCCGTTTGGGCTAGGTATGTGGGGAAGGTCCACCGTCTATGTTGTGTATGCGCCCTCTCTAATTGTATTGTAATATTTATTGGGGCATGGTCCGATAGTACGATTTCTTCTATCTCTGCTTCCAGAATGCGGAAGAAAAGGGTTGATGACTGTATTGAAAAGAGTAATGACTGTATTGCCGTTCCCCAGAATGTAATGTTCTCCAAGGGTCTATTAGATGTAATTGGTCTTCTAATAGGGGTATACTTCCCCCAGTCTTGCTATTGTGTTTGGTCGGTGGTCCCGTTCTATCAATATTAAAGTCCCGTAAAGTATTATAGTCCCCCCCTACCAACAGGTTTGGAGTCCGGGTTTCTAACAGTTTTTGTGTAAGTTGTGCGAAAAAGGAGTTGTTTGGGCCATTCGGGGCATAAACGTTAGTCAGGGTAAATTCCGTGCCTAAAATGTCTACATGGGTAATTAAATAGCGGCCTTCGGGGTCCATAATGGAGTCCTGAACCTGGTATGGTAAGGAAGTGCATATCAAAGTAGCTACACCCCTGTTTTGAAGTGTATGATGCCGAAATGCATTCTCGAATCCATGGTGCCTAAGCATGCACGTATCCCCTAGTTTCCAGTGAGTCTCCTGCAGTAGTATTATGTCTGGTTTTAGTCTCTTGAGATGTGACAGGACCGTTTTCCTTTTGATCGGGGTGTTCAGCCCACCCACATTCCAAGAGACTATTTTTATTTGTTGTTGTGTCTGCGTGTGTAGCGTATTCGTATACACTGTACCTGTGTCCGTCATGATCTGTCTGTCAGAGGCCGTGATAGCAGGTAATCGTCGTAGTAGCGGGTCTTCCCGTCCCAGCGAGCGGGCATCCCCATTTTAGTTTGCCTCCGGCACTTATGCAGCAGCAGCATTCGAGACATAGACCAGAAAATAGTTGGGTTAGTAATTGACAACACGACAAGCACATTCAGTAAATAAACAATCAAACAATTATTAAACTTGCTCATTTTCTAACTCAACTTATATAGTTCTCAGAAAACAATACTCACTCCCACGTTGTGGGCAAGTGAGAAGGAAGTGATTCAATATCACTTAGATCACTTTCAGGGTACTCTATTATCAGCCTGCCCATTCTCCTGAGGTATTCCTAGCTGTTCCCTAGCTGCCTGTGGAGTGAGGAAGATCTGGGGTTGACCATTCAAGACAACTCGTAGTTTAGCTGGATAAAGCAGACAGCGCCGGATTTCACTGAGGCGCGCCCCTAGGCCGCGCGGTCCGACCAGGCGGCCGCGCGGTCCTAGCGCCCACCTCACCTCACTTTCCCAGCGCGCCGGCGAAAAAACGCCGGCGCAGCTGCTGTAAATGAATGGGGACGCACGCGTCCCCATAATGCGGCTGGGCGGCATGCCGCCCCTATTTTTTTGCCGCCCTAGGCCCGGGCCTATGCGGCCTTGCCGCAAATCCGGGCCTGAAAGCAGAGAGAAGTTTACATTGTTTTGAAAAAGATGTCTGCAGATAGGGTATTCGTGGTATTTATTGGCTCCAATTCAAGTAGACAAAGGGCAACGTTTCGGGCCTCGTAGGGCCCTTTATCTGATTGTATCTTATACATTATAACAAGCTAAATGTCCCTATTATTGTTATTATACATATATTATAAATATACATTATATTATGTATATATGTATGTGTCTTAAAACATGAGAAGTACCTAGTTTCTGCAGTATTATTTGTCTCTAATATACAGACTTTGTATGTATGTATAGGGTGATTTTTTTGTTTGGGTAGGCTAAGTCTAATGTTACATCAGCAGTCTCTTCATCTGTGATTTTCCACTGGCAGGGAAACTGCTGATTCAGCCCAATATTATAAGCATTGGCAAAAGTTGTTATTCACCTGTCTGAGCACACAGGGTGGATTTTTGTCTAAAAATTCACTACAATCTGAAATCTGTCCCACACATGGGTTGACTTAAGAGCTACTAACTGTTGCTACCACAGTTAACCAGCTTGGTTAAGTACAAAGTCATTTTTCACTTGACATGGACAAAGCCCAGGCTATTATGAAAATAATATGCACAGGGTCGGACTGGAGCAGTCGGGGCCCACCGGGTTCTGAACCTCGGGGGCCCCATGCGCATGCGCAAAAGCTTGTGCGCGTGAGTGAACGTCAGGCCCACCTTGCGCATGTGCGAATGTCAGGCCCACCTTACGCATGCACAAATGGGGAGCATACAGCGCTGCACAACTTTTTTTTCCATTGGGGGGCCAATCTAGGACCGGGCCTGGGCCTGGGTTTTTTCCTGGTTTCCCGCCGGCCCAGTCCGACACTGAATATGCATAGCACTCTCTTATTATCAAAATTATAGAAAAAGTTCAGTTAATCCACATTACTGGAAATCTGGGCTAATGATTGGGTTATTTAACATTAAAGCATGGCTATTGGTATACTTTCACATAAAACTATGGATGCACCGAATCCACTATTTTGGATTCGCCAAAACCCCCGTGTAAGATTTGGCGGAATACCGAAACCCCAAATCTTGATTTGCATATGCAAATTAGGGGTGGGAAGGGGAAAAATGTTACTTAAATGTTTTGTGGCAAAAAGTCACGTGATTTCCCTACCTGCCCCTAATTGGCATATGCAATTAGGATTCGGTTCGGCCGGGCTGACCGAATCCCGAGCCAAATCCTGGATTCGGTGCAACCCTACTGAAAACACAAGGAATATGTTAACTGTCATTTATGGGAGATCTTGTACATAGAAACTATAATGCAGATATATTTTGGCCCCCTTGCAAAAAACAGTAGCTGCCTTTTTACTGTTGTTTCAAAGTAACACGATATTACAGTAGATGAGGTTAAGAAAAAAAACTTGCATTCATCCATCAACACAAAATTTGTGTATAAGTGAAAGTAGCCAAACTGATCTATTAGCTGATCCAGAGGAAGGTGAATTGAATTGATACAATAGTTGCTAATATTCCCCATATACTGCAAAGAAATGTTTTAACTAATTGTATCAACTAAATGTAGCAAATTGTAATAGTTCCGATGCTCCTGGATCACTGAGCTGCCAGACTGACACACCAGAGATGATACGAACATTAAACTTTAAACTTCATTTTTTTGGAAAACGGTCAAAAATATAAGATGGAAAGCAGTTGTACAAAGTATTTGTTTATGGTGAACAATCTGAAAATAACTCAACTGATGTTTGGAAGGTGAACAACCCCAGTCACCAATATCCAAACACAATGGTTCCATTGAACTATTCAGGTAGGTGTTGGCTGAAACTCACACAGGTGTGAAAGTGAGATCTGGTCACAATGGTACCATAACAACTGCACACTTTTTTTCTGTTTCAGATAACACCTACCTGAATAGATCAATGGGACTACCATTAACTATTGATGGTATTTAATTTTTGTGCAATGTAAATATGAAACAATCCCCACATACCAGTCAAACACGTGGAGGATTAGCAGCTACTTTGTCTCTTGAATATCAAATGATAGCCATGATTAAGTGCCCAAAAGGCACGAAACGCGTAAGGCATTTGGGATGTTGTTGTTCTAAATAAATACATTTTTTAATTACATCGTGGAGAGTGATCCAGTTTGTGCCAACCTTTTTCATTTGATATTCTGTCACAGTGCCTTCCTGAGCTGAAGGCTTAAGGTGTGAGCACCTGGATCCCCCAATGCATTGGGTAAGTTAAACCCTCAAAAAATTTACAATTTGGAGCTTGAAGCACTATACAAATTATTTATGTACTTTGTCTCTTGGCCCTGATCCCCAGCACAAACAACAGTCCTGGGTAAAGATAAATCACACCTATTACCTTAACTGACTTGATCAAAGGGGGCCGCTCCAGTTTACACTCCCATTTGCTGCTCCAATCGGGTGCTCTGTCCGCAGCGTCCCCGCTGCTAAAACTCACATAGACCTCGAAAAGAAAAGGACGGCACTCCGATGCATGGAATATACTTTTATTCCAGTTTGAAACAAGGATCCAACGCCCTACGCGTTTCGGGAATCACTCCCTTAATCATAGGCATACATCCTGATCCAAACAGACAGGTTATATACAAAATGTGAATAGCAACCCCTATTGGGCGCAATATAGTAATTCAATTAAAACAATCATATTTTATTAATATAGTAAAACCAATCAACCAAAGGTAAAAACCTCGTTTTCATATAAAACCTTTCTGTAATCAGAACAAACAAAACAAAAATCCTTGCATAGATGTGTGAATCTTACTTAAAATGCTGGAGAATAAGTAGCTGGTAATTAATTCATTAATAGTTAGTAACTGGCAACCTGGGATAAACCTTAGTTCAAATATAAATAAATAAATAAATATATAGGTCTTCAATTGTTTAAACATACAAATATAAATATAAATATATATGTTTGAAGAAGTAGAAAAATATAGAAAATTGTAGAAAAAAGTGTAAATTGAGAATCCTCAAAAATTCTATATGAATCAGATAAGGTAAAATGAGGGACAATGAGGTAGAAATTGGGGGAAGATGGAAGAGAAAGCCGGGCTCCTGTTGAACATAACTCAGTTTAGGATCCAGAACGCCTCTCTCAAATTTAACAAACGTTCTGCATCCCCACCCCTAAGGGGTAGCTTCACTTGTTCGATAACTTTCACTAACAAGTCTCGGACTCCTCTTTTAGAGCATAAAGTAAAATGTTTACCCATAGGAGTCCCCTCATCTTTATTCTCAATCGATCTTAGATGTTCCCGTATTCTTTCTTTTAGACAACGAGTGGTTCGGCCCACATATTGCTTATTACAAACTGAGCATTCCAACAGATACACCATATTCCTGGTGTTGCAATTGTAAAAACCACTATTTTGGAACACCCTGCCCGTAGCACTAGATCTGAAGGTTGCCCCTGTAGAGATGACCTTGCAAGTTTTGCAAATGTTGGCCCCACATCTATAGCTCCCCTTAGTGGACAGCCAGTTGTCCCTGTGTCTCTCACTAATTGTACCCACTAGACTTGGCGCCAGCATTTTCCCCAAAGTGGGTGCTTTCCTCGAAACACATTTAACATTTGTAGCTGATAGAACTCCTGACAGTTTTTCATCATTGTACAGTACTGGGAGATATCTTCTAATGACGTTGCATATTTTTCCATACTCCTCGCTGTACTCTGTGATGAAAAATATATCATTATTCTTATTGGTACTTACATCTCTACTTGAACCTTCAAAAGTATTGGATCGCCCATTAGTGCGGATTCTACTCGCTTTCTCACATGACATTTCTATCATCTCCTTAGTATATCCGCGCTTCAGTAGTCTTTGTCCCAGGAGCCCTGATTGTTCCTTAAAAGTGTTATCCCTACTACAGTTTCTCCTATACCTGACAAATTGGCTGTAAGGTATACCTCGTATAGTATGCTTTGGGTGACAACTGTTAGCCCTTAAAATAGTGTTCCCCGCAGTGGGTTTTCTAAAAATATTCGATTCAATTTTGCCTGTGAGTAAATCCCCTTCCAAAGTGAGATCTAAAAAATTGATTACCGATTTATTGTGGTCGAGTGAAAATTGAAGGTTACAACGATTCGTGTTTAAGTATTCGTGAAAGTAATTTATCCGTTCCTCTGGTCCATTCCAAATGAACAGAAGGTCGTCTATATAGCGACCATACCAGATAATGTGCTCACGGTAAGGATTTTTACATCCATAGATGTTGGACCGCTCCCACCAACCCATGTAGAGGTTGGCATAGGTGGGGGCAAAGGAAGCCCCCATCGCGGTCCCCCGTCTCTGGAGGTAAAAATCCCCATCAAAAAAGAAAAAGTTGTGCGTAAGAAGAAATTCCAACACCAAGAGGATGTAGTAAGTTAAGTCCCTTGTGAAAAGTTGTGTGTCCTCTAAAATCTCCGAAATCGCGTGCGTGCCCAAATCATGTGATATGGTTGTGTACAATGATTTGACATCCATAGATATCCATCTATAAGTGTCAAGCCATGTCAAACCAGACAGTCTGTCCAGTAAGTGCCCCGAGTCCCGGATATAGGAATCCAGTCGGGGGACAAGGGGTTTAAGGCATGTGTCAACCCAATCAGAGAGGCCCTCATTGATGGACCCTATACTCGCAACTATAGGCCTACCTTCAGGGGAGGTACAGGATTTGTGAATTTACGGGAGGTGGTGGAAAATCGGGACCACCGGCTGGTGTCTGACTAAGTAGTCAGAGTCCCGAGGACCTTAACTGCACTTGGCACACAGATCAGATCTTAAACGTTCCCATCTGAAATCTTCTGAGATTTTCAGTGCAAAAGCTTATGATGATTGGAGTTACCAGGTAGGGTGGGATTTTTTTTCTAAAGACACTAGTCAGTAGCACCCCTTGCCCCTCCCACTAGCCAAGCTCAAATAGACACATTGGTCAGTCAGAGGATCTTTATTCTTTTTTCTTTGAAATTTTCTTTGAATTATTTAGGCAAACAGGTTTGGGGAGGCTTAGCCTTCGCTAGCCTTATTTAAAATCATAATGGATTGCAAGAAGCAAATACTTAGTACAGAAAACAACACTGCAGTGGAAATCCTGCTAAAGAATAATAATTACACCAGGCAATTAAATGGAGTAACCTTTAGCCTTATATGCTAAAATAATTGTCAAGTAGTTTCCATTGTTCAGTTTTAAAAATGATTTTACTTTTTTTCTCCTGCCACAGTTTTTTTGTCATTTTGGTTTTTTAGGTTTTTTAAAATTAGGGTAAACCCTATCTGAACAACGAACATCTGTTCTGTATCCACCACCTTCCCTATGGCTTTTACTTGCTTCTCTGAGTGATTAGCAGGAAATGAGATGTGACTTATGTACTACCTGGGCGTTATATTAGACCTGTCTCTTTCCTTCTCTAACCATATAATTGCCACTGCAAAACTCTCCTGCTTTTTTATGTAAAAAGTAAATGCCCCCATATCCTATCCTGTTTAGGCTTCTGCAATCTCCTACTAACCAGCCTCCCTCCCTTCACTTGTCTTGCTGTATGTTCCTTGCTGTCTCCTCCGCTCCTCTCAGAGCCACTGTCTTTTTACAACATCCACACCCACTGCTGTCGCTTGTCTAAAACATCTACCATGCATCTCCTTACTCCAAAATAACACTATATAAATCTCTTCTAAAAGAAAATTAGATCCTACCTTCTGGAACACTAGAACATTAGTCTAGTCCTGGCACTTAAGGTGTTGTGCACTTTTGCCCTCCAATTTGTGACTGTATATTATCCACCCACTTAGAGTGGAAGCTCTACAGGCAGGGGCCGCCTTCTTGCACATAGCACTTAATCTCTGTATACTTATTTATTACTACACTTATTTATGTATTATTTATTGTTATGCTTATCCCTCTCTACTTTTGTACAGTGCTGTGTATTGATGTAGCACTTTAAAAATAAAGTTATACATACATTCATTCACTTTGCATTTATAAATTATACTGATTCTGCAGTATGATGATTATCCTCTAGAGGTCACTATGGGGCTGATTAGCAGCTCAGCTTGGTGCTGGAGAAAAGAACTCTAGAAACTATCTGCCGCGAGCAGAATTGAGGGGACTGGGAACTAGGGTCGTAAGAGGCAGGCGGATATGCTGTTGTGCCACATTGTTATAGCGGAGCACCCTGCCAACCTGCCAACCACATTCTGCAGTGCAGTTTCTATGAGGGTTCTCAGGACCCCCTGCCTTTTCTGCCCCATGACTTGCCTATCTATCATATGACAAGCAGGCCTGACTTGTGCCAGTTGGCACTGCACTTGTGTAAGCACAGAATCAGAGATCAGAGCAATATTTTGCAACCTGTAGTGCTTTAACACTCTGGGGCAATCGCCTTCTAATAGCTTCTTTCAGTCTTCTCTTCCAAGTCTGGGAGTCATGTAGTTCCAATAGGGGAATTCACTTTGATTATCCTTATCACAGCAGACCTTGACAATATGTTTACATTGTTGGGTCTTTGTGGCTTAGCCTATGGAGTTTGTGTAGAATGCCCACATAAAAGCTTAAACTGTTCGCCATGGGTAGCAGAATACTTTCCTTATGCCAGAAAAGTAATTCAGATAAGCAAAGTTCATTGTAGTATTTATTATTAGTAGTATTTCTATGAAGTTA
The DNA here is from genome assembly GCF_017654675.1 of Xenopus laevis. Taxonomy (NCBI): domain Eukaryota; kingdom Metazoa; phylum Chordata; class Amphibia; order Anura; family Pipidae; genus Xenopus; species Xenopus laevis. Next base: position 101,678,922 of record NC_054378.1, read on the forward strand.
TAAATCTACACTGATTTGTTGAAGGGACCAATTGCTCCTGTAAATACTAATATAAAATGTATATACAAAATGAGATAAATCTCATAGGTCAGCGGTACACAGGAAAAACCCAGTTGGGCTCTGCCAACCCAGGTCCACTCCCTAATTGGAACTTGTGCACTCCACCCAGCTGTAAATAAAAGTAACATGACATGGCGGCCATGCACACTGGGCGGGTGGGCGCATGTATAAAGAACTTGGTGGGGATAGGTTGGAGGCAGAATTTGCGACTGGGGTGGGAACCCTTGAGGTGGAAGTCTCCATGAGCCGCAGACAACCAAGTCCCGCACTGGCCATTGTGCGATACCTAGTGAAAGATAGGCATGGTGGGCGGGTAATAAGCACACTGATATGTGTATTAGATCCATATTAAAGAGTTTTTACCAAATGTTGTTGTTTTTAAAGAGAAGTAACAATTATGTTTGTAAGGGGTTGTTCACCTTTAAATTAAAGGAGAAGGAAAGGTTAAAACTAAGTAAGCCTTATCAGAAAGGTCCATCTAAATATACCAGTAATCCCCCAAAGTAGTGCTGCTCTGAGTCCCCTGTCAAAAGAAACACTGCATTTCTTTCCTTCTATTGTGTACACATGGGCTTCTGCATCAGACTTCCTGCCTTCAGCTTAAACCTCATTGCCCTGGGCAAGAGCATGCTCAGTTTGCTCCTCTTCCCCGCCCCCTCCCTTCTCTGCTGTAATCTGAGCCCAGAGCAGGGAGAGACTCAGGCAGGAAGTGATGTCTCACCATGTTAATACTGCAGCTCCTATAATAAACAAACAGAGTTTCTAGAGCTTTTTACTCAGGTATAATAAAACATTCTACAGAATAAATATAGCATTCTAGCTTGTACTATTGCAGCTAATCTATTGGCAATAAAATGCCTCTGTAGCTTTCCTTCTCCTTTAACTTTAAGTATGCTGTAGAGAGTGAACTTCTGAGACACTTTGCAATCGGTTTTAATTTTTCATTATTTTTCATTTTTGAGTTATTTAGCTGCTCTCCAGTTTGCAGTTTCAGCAATCTGGTTGCTAGGTCCTAATTACCCTAGCAAAGCATTGATTTGAACAAGAGACTGGCATCTGAATAGGAGAGGGCCAGAATACAAAGATGATTATTAAAAAGTAGGTATAATCAGTGTTGGACTGTTCCTCATGGGCCCCTGCCAGGCCAGACCCCTTCTCCTGAAGACCTCACTCAAAGAATTTTTTTTCTGCACTACCCAGCGCCGTAAGCGCCTGCGCGCCTAGCCATGCCGTCAGCGCCCGCACATGGTGATATACAGACACGAGCGCCTCCATGCATGTGCGCAAGAGGCGCCCGGAGTAGGGGGATGGGGGGGCCCTGGACAGTAGGCCCCGGGCCCCCCAGTCCGGCCCTGGGTATAATGATAACTTTGTAGCCTTACAGAGCTTTTGTTCTTCAGATGGGGTCAGTGACCCCCATTTGAAAGTTAGAAAGAGTCACAAAAAGAAGGCAAATAATTAAAAAACTATAAGTAAAAAAAAAAAAATCAAAGCCAAAAAAGTTGCTTAGAATTACATAGTAACATAGTAAGTAAGGTTGAAAAAAGACATGTCCATCGAGTTCAACCTTTTTTTTTTTTTTATTAACTACCTATCTGCCAGTTGATCCAGAGGAAGGCAAAAAAAAACCATCTGAAGCCTCTCCAATTTGCCTTAGAGGGGGAAAAATTCCTTCCTGACTCCAAAATGGCAATCGGACTAGTCCCTGGATCAACTTGGACTATGACCTATTTCCCATAACCCTGTATTCCCTTACTTGTAAAAAGCCATCCAACCCCTTCTTAAAGCCATCTAATGTATCAGCCTTTACAACTGATTCAGGGAGAGAATTCCACATCTTCACAGCTCTCACTGTAAAAAACCCCTTCCGAATATTTAGGTGGAACCTCTTTTCTTCTAATCGGAATGGGTAACCTTGTGTCAGATGGAAAGACCTACTGGTAAATAAAGCATTAGAGAGATTATTATATGATCCCCTTATATATTTATACATAGTCATCATATCACCCCTTAAGCGCCTCTTCTCCAGCGTGAACATCTCCAATTTGGCCAGTCTTTCCTCATAGCTAAGATTTTCCTCATAGCTAAGAATTAGCCTTTCTATAACATACTAAAAGTTAACTTAAAGTTGAACCACCCCTTTAACATTCCATCCCTGTGACAAACTGCATTACTTGGTGGCAAGGTGCACTTTTGTTTTCTATCCATCTATGAGTGGTTCTTTCTTCACCTTGCAAACACTGATATAACTTGATCTGATTCTAAATTTCCTGGTGTAATAAGTAGTGCTCTTTTTTTTATCATTGATGGAGTCTAAATAAAGGATCCCTTAGTGTTAATGTGTAGGAACATACCCACTTTCTTACCTGTGCATTGCGATGGTTGATAGGAATTGGTAAACAGTAGCATCTGAGAATAATGATGTGCTTTAATTTTGAAAATGCTACTTTTCTACATGTATCTGTCTTGCTATATCTGGACCTATTTACTACTTCTCAGTCATGTGATTGTCACTCAGTTTTACTGGAGTCAGCTCTTCTTTGATCTATTATAGCAAAACAGTCCCATTCTTTGTTTACTCAAGAAAACAAACAAAAACATATGATTTTTGCTGATATTGCTGTGTGTTTCTGTAAATATGACAGCTGTCATATTTTGTCAATCGAAAATGCATTTAAGAAAAAAAAACAGGAAAAACAAAGCATATGATTATAATAACCCCCTACCTCAATGATTCTTAACCTATGGATTGGGATCCAAAATACCTATGCTCTTGGGTGGGGGGTCTCCAAAGACCCATTTAATAAAGTAGAATTCAACTGTTAAATAAATCTCTTATAGAAACCAAGAAAATTTGGGTGTATGTTTGTGTAAATCACATTTTCCAACACTTACTTCGTTTTCAAGTCTGAATCATTTTTATTAACTTTTTGGGGGGATGAGTATGCCTTTAATGTTGGCGGTTGTAGCTAATCATTTTTGTTTTGCTTATATGTCTTTGAAGGTCTTTATTTGTTCATTTGTTCAGGACACAATATGTAGCATCTAATAGTGGCAAGTCTAAAGCAACTGATTGGTCTGGAAAACATCTCACCTCCTTATCCGAGAGGCTTTTACAGTGTTGCTGGTCCAACATCACCTTCCATGCTTTACCCTCTGTCCGTTCCTCAGGTATACAGATGCTCTAGTAATATATGAATGTATGAATTGAGAATATACGTGTCCGTTGGTTACATTTCAGAGTAAGGCCACCTTTTGTCCAGGTACTGTAGATCTTTATTGGGTGGCCAATAGTGTTTTACAAGGGGAAACAACTCTGATAGGACCTGAAATATTGGTATTTAAGGCCAATCATGGTCACTAATTAGTAAGCGGCACATGTTGCAGCCTGTTAAAGTGAGATAGTGAGTTACAGATGAGGCCGCAACTTGTTTTGTACACCCTGTGGAACAGACATTCTTAAAATGATAAATGGTTGAGATTAAGTTGCTGTTGGGTTTAGCTGCCCTGTAGTGGTGTGCGGGTTATCGGGTTGGCCCGCATATCACTACTGCCCTGCTCTTAAATAGGAAACTGCTGTAATTAGTAGTTAAAGGACCAATAACACCAAAAAATTAAAGTGTCCTAAGCATTGAAAATATAATGTACAGTGCAGGATCACTGGGGTTAAGTTGATCCTCTCTGGAGGCAGGAGAAACTGAAAAAGGTTTCTCCAATCCCTTCATCCCTTCATTTCTCCATGCCCTCCTGGCTCCATCTCTTCCTCAAGTTTGTTAATGCCCACCCTTTTTGGACACCCACCCAGTCGTCCTGCACTGACAGGTAGGGCCGACTGGGAAAGAGAGATTTTCATGCCTGAAAAATCCTTTTCTCATAGGCCCGTACTGTCAGTGCAGCATCTCTCCCATGGGGTGCCGTTTTTTTGCTGCTCGTTCCTCCGTTAGTTAGGTAGTGAGTTTCTTCTGTCTCCACTGGCAGGCTTGGGTACTAAAACTGGAGGAAGAGGTGAAGCCAGGAGAAATGAAGAAATTGGCGAAAGCTTTTTCAGTTTGTCCTTCCTCAGTAACGTAACTAGAGGGGGTGGGCCCCGGTGCGGGATGTGCAGCCAGGCCCACTGGCCCCACCCACCTCACCCACCCCCCTCCATATGCAATTTTCGTGCCGGAAACAGCAGTGCACGAGCTGCCGGGGGCCCTGAGGGGGTGCAGGCCCTGGCCAATCACACCTCCTGCTCCCCCGGTAGTCCCGCCACTGTCCTTCCTCTAGAGAGGATCAACTTAAAGGAAAAAGAAACCCCCCCCTGGGCGCAAAACCCCTCCCCTGTGTTGCCCCCCTCCCTCCTCCCCCCTGGCCTTCCCTCCCTCCCCCCCCCTGGCCTACCGGTCCCCCTGGGCAAATGCCCCTAACTTGTTACTCACCCCTCTGCGCAGGTCCTGTCCACGGAGTTCACAAGCGCCATCTTCTCCCACGCGGTCTTCTTCCTGCTTTGACCGGCGTCTTTTGGCGCATGCGCAGTAGGCAAATACAAGAGTCCTCTGCACTCAACCCATTATCAATATATTTAAGACAGAGACATTTTGTGCATACTGCTACTAAAAAATGCCTTACCCTTTAAACAAAACAGGGATTGTTTGTCCATATATTGCAATATATTTAAGCTGGCCAACTACGTCAAAGTCATCCCATATCTGGCCAGTCCTATGCTTAAATCTATCTGATTCATTAAGAATTCTATTGCTTCATTGTACATTTTACAAAGGGACTAAGTTTTACCTGCAACTTACTTGCTGCTTTCAAAGTAAAACTCCCAAACTTGGCTGCCCTTTTATTAGACACCAGTGGGATCACCTGACTATAGCTGGGAAGGGTGGGAGCTACAACATGGAGCTGATCACTGCCCTTGTATAACTATAACAAACAAGGGAAAGTTGTGCTCACCACTATTTTTTAAAACCATTAGGCGGGGGTGCAATGAGGCTGTGACCACAAAATACATATAGACAAATACAAGAGTCCTCTGCACTCAACTCATTATCAATATATTTAAGACAGAGACATTTTGTGCATACTGCTACTAAAAAATGCCTTACCCTTTAAACAAAACAGGGATTGTTTGTCCATATATTGCAATATATTTAAGCTGCCCAACTACGTCAAAGCCATCCCATATCTGGCCAGCTTCATTGCACCCCCGCCTAATGGTTTTAAAAAATAGTGGTGAGCACAACTTTCCCTTGTTTGTTATAGTTATACAAGAGCAGTGACCAGCTCCATGTTGTAGCTCCCACCCTTCCCAACTACAGTCAGGTGATCCCACTGGTGTCTAATAAAAGGGCAGCCAAGTTTGGGAGTTTTACTTTGAAAGCAGCAAGTAAGTTGCAGGTAAAACTTAGTCCCTTTGTAAAATGTATAATGAAGCAATAGAATTCTTAATGAATCAGATGAAAATTGAGCATAGGACTGGCCAGATATGGGATGACTTTGACGTAATTGGCCAGCTTAAATATATTGCAATATATGGACAAACAATTCCTGTTTTGTTTAAAGGGTAAGGCATTTTTCAGTAGCAGTATGCACAAAATGTCTCTGTCTTAAATATATTGATAATGGGTTGAGTGCAGAGGACTCTTGTATTTGTCTATATGTATTTTGTGGTCACAGCCTCATTGCACCCCCGCCTAATGGTTTTAAAAAATAGCATGCGCAGTAGGAACATTTACAGGTACGGATCTACTGCGCATGCGCCGAATGTCACGAGGTTTTCCGATTTCACTTCGCGTGGGAGAAGATGGCGCCTGTGAACTCCGTGGACAGGACCTGCGCAGAGGGGTGAGTAACAAGTTAGGGGCATTTGCCCAGGGGGACAGGTAGGCCAGGGGGGAGGAGGGAGGGGGGCAAAACAGGGAGGGGGGAGAGGTTTTGCGCCCAGGGGGTTTCCTTCTCCTTTAACCCCAGTCGTCCTGCACTGACAGTACGGGCCTACGAGAAAAGGATTTTTCAGGTAAGAAAATCTCCCTTTTGGTGTTATTGTTCCTTTAATAGGAAATGGGAAAGTTTATCTTGTGTTTTTTTTTTTTCATGCCCTTCATGAATGCCCAGCCAACTTTTTAAAGTGACATCACCATTATACAGAAATCAACATCATATGGAGCACAAATGTATCCTTTGTATTGAGGCTTATTTACTAACATAAGTGCTAAAATACACTAAGGCAAAATGCCACAATAAAAATAATTTATAATAACAATTTCCTGTTTGATTACTAAGGCCAATATCCCATTCTGCTTTTTCTCTGCTGGTGGAGAAACACTATTAAAAAACAAATGAAGATTTTGTCCCAGTGGCATAACTATAGAGGAAGCAGAACCTGCGGGAGGTCCCGATGGACAAGGGAAGCTTGGACCAAATGGTCTGTCTCTAAAGTTATGTGGGGTGGGGTGTGGGCAGGTGTGGGGTGGGGAGAGAGAGGGCGTTGGTGATTATAGTGCGACAGGCCCCTCCAAAATTTTTTTGCTGGGGGGTGGCACACTCTAGTTACTTTAGTTGCACCACTGTTTGCCCCTTGCTGCCTTTAGTGTTCAGTCAGGCGTGAAACAAAGCTGTAGGGAGAGGATGGTGTTGCTGATGGTGTTTCACAATGGCCTAAGAATAACTGAACTGTTGTACATAAGAATTTGTTTTAGTTAACATGCCCTGATGTGGTTAGCACCTAAGAAGGAAAGGCTAACATGAAAGAAAGAGGAATTCCTTTGGCACTGGCAGAGGTTGACAAACCAGTGAGATTGTCTAATCTCTTGTAGTTTGAAGCTTTTCACCAGCAGTTTATATAAGATATGAAATATCAGCAGAACCTAAGCCACGGCTACATTTAGGATTGCCATTTTATTAGTGTTCTTCTCCCAAACCATCCACGGCAGATCCAGGCTATAAATCCATCAAGTGAATTTGTAAAATGCTGTCATAATGAATTGTGCCAGTACAATATAGCTGGAACCTCTAATGTTGGACTTCCACAAAGGTTGAAGGTTTGAAATTAGGCTCCATTATAATAGTCTTCTCAATTGTGGAGGATTAAGGACTTTATAAAAACCTAAGAATGGCTGCCGATCCACATCAGCATATGAACATTGTCAAATGTTAAAGTTCAAATGACAACTTCATTTCATTTCAATAGAGATATACATGTGAAAAAACAGATACCTGACAGTGACTATGGTACTAACGTTTGGATTTATGTGGTTATGGTTTTAGTTTCACTCTCTCTATTTCAAATCTGCAATTGTAAAAACATTTGGCAGTTTTTAAAGTATCTGCTTATATTAACATCAAAGTTTGCTTGCACCAGTGCAGTAACCCATAGCAACCAGTTACCAGTTTTCTTTGATTTCTTAAATCAGGAAAAACAGTTTCATCCAGAAGGAGCGCTTGTGGGCTGCAGGTAGGATTACAAGAGATTTTATTGCTACAGGTTTGACAATATCATGTAACCCAAACTAATCCCAACTGCCACACTTGTTCTGGAACAGACTCAAATCCTTCTAATATGAATAGGTAGTTTATGGCTGGGTGGATTGCAGACAATTCAGGGACCTGGCTAGAATTGTCCTGATTATTTTTACATAAGAAATATTGGGAAATATGTGCTAATTACAGCAAATTTCTGATCGGTACAGTGGGGCAAATTCACATCTCTACCAATAAATGAGAGCCAAGATGTTCTTTAAAAAAGCAAAACCATTGTTTGGCTCTCTTTCTCCCTATCTTACATCTTATCAGTGTCGGACTGGCCCGGCGGGACACTGGGAAAATACCCGGTGGGCCTCGACCCTCATGGGCCTCTGCCAGGCCAGAACCCCTCTCTTTATATTTAGATTTGAAAAAAAAAATTTCCCGGCACTACGCAGTGCCGCCCGCGCATGCGCACCGAGCGGCTTCCTCACTGAGCCGGCGCATCACAGTGGGGGACTGGGGGCTGGAAGGGGGGACCGGGGCCCATCGGGAGTGCTGCCAAGGACCCCCCTCCAGCCCACAGTCCCCCCACTGTGATGCGCCGGCTCAGCGAGGAAGCCGCTTGGTGCGCATGCATGTTATCAACAGACGTAATATACAATATGCACTATTTATCAGCTCTCTTAGAGGACAAACTTGATTCCCATACTTCCATATGGTCACTATGGGAAAAAATTCATACTGCCATAGGAATGATTATGTCCATAATTGTCTGTGATCAAACTATGCACTGATTTAATTAGATTTGTTTAGTCTGGATTAGATTATTTCTGTACTTTTCATTTACCTTTTTATATACTTCTATGATTTTATTCATTTGTTGATATATACTTATAATTATCACAAATAAAGAGTTATACAAAAAAAGCAAAACAATTTCAGAATATTCTAATTAAATAGAGCCTTTAATTTACACATAACCTGAGGTGTTACTATAAAGCAGTATTTCTTTTAGAAATAGAAACATTAGATTGTAAACACTCTAGGGCAGTGACTTACTATGGCTGCACACAATAAACTGAGCTCTATAAAGAGAGAGATTTTCTGATGATAACGTATATAGATTAGAAGTTTAGTGGCACACACATTCTATGCCAGTGCAGCACGGTGCCGTGACACAATGTACTGTCTGTGCAGATTCATGTGGGCAGCACATCAGCACGCTTCATGGAAAAATGGCTCACTTAATAATTGGTTATAGTCAGCCTTTATCACCTCATCTCATGTTGTTGCTATTTGTTTATTTTGTCTCTGAGGAACAAATGGTGTAACATTGCCAAATGTATTCATTTGTTATTGGTTAACTATAACTCCTAGCAGCTGGAGGCAATCACTGGCTGGTAGTTTAACCACATGTGGGGTTGCAGGTAAGATCCAAAGTGTTGACACCCTAGTGCAGGGGATGCTCTGGAGTTACCGGAGGAGGCAAAAAAGCTGCTCCCGGTCAATTTATGAGCAGAAATTCAGATTTTTAAATTGGAATTTCTGCTCTGCTATTGCAGAGAGCATAATTACACTTTCCGCACTAGCGATGTGGCCCTCCCACACCCTCTCCGGTGCTCAAAATGGTATGCGAGGGGGGTGGTGGCATCAGAAAGGCCGCCTTGGGGCGCCAAGGACCCCTGAAACGCCTCTGCCCTAGTGCCTTACAGTACACACTGTACCCCAGTTACACTCCCTTGCCTAACCGATTTATCCCACATTTGCTGACCCCTCAACCATATTTCCTCTCTATACACACAATATCACAAATATAGCCCCTTCAATGCACCATGCAATGTTTATAGTGCAAAAAAAGGCAAAATAGAGTGCAAATAGCTGCAGGCTTCTACACTCCATCTCAGGTATTACTAAAGGGCTGGTGATGGGGTAGCGTAGGTGTCCACCCTCCTGCCTTCTACCTTGCATGTGATTCAGAGACGCAAGGTAAAGGAGCATCAGGAGGTTCAGCTCACATCATGGCCCTGTGCTGCTCTCGGCACTGAGCACCAGAGAGAACAGAGCTGCAATCCCGAGGGCACTTGTGCTTGTGAGCTTCGTAAATGACCCATACTATCTGCAGTTCTAGAAAATTAATTAATTAAAGCTAATATGTCAAGCACAATGGAGATTCTTTGCATTTCCATTACACATACTTCTGCTATAGGGGTTCCACAGTTGGGAAGTAGCTCCCCGTTATTTTAGCCCACCAAGATAGGTAGGATCAGGTGGAGATGTGTAGCCTTGCATAGCCAGTCATCCCCTGTCACTTCTGAACTTCTCCTGGCAGCGTTCATAAGTAAGAGTTTATATAAAAACAATTTAACCTTTTTTTGTTGTTTCTTATTCACGTTTCATATTGTTTTGCCTACAGTGGGCCACATTCAATTCACTTAGAAAATCTGCAGCTAGAAACTGAAGTCTCTGGCAGAAGACAATGTTCTCAACCTGAATACATAGTAGCCATAGTCTTTGTCTCTTCATCTTTGCATTGTACAAGGAGTGTGCTAAAATGAGGTGAAATGTGTCACAATTAACAGATATATATGAACTGCTTAAAGGAGAACTAAATCCTAAAAATGAATGTGGCTAAAAATTCCATATTTCATATACTGAACTTATTGCACCAGCCTAAAGTTTCAGCTTCTCAATAGCAGTAATGATCCAGGAATTCAAACCTGTCACAGGGGGTTACCAAGCCTTCTAATGATAATTTAGAAACCATAAAAAAGACCAACAGTAATTGTCTTCAAATACCGATGTCTATAACACAATAAATCTAATTTTAAAGCAAACCCCTTAAGGCCTCCCTGTCTAGTAGGTATAGGTAACAGAGGGAGAAAATACTATCGCTGATTTATGCTCATAGGATCATTCATAGTCTTCTGTACAGCTGGTCATTATTAAAATCTGAGATATTTTCAGTGGCAGGGAGGGTAAAAGCCAGGGGCTGTCCTTGGAAACTAGGGACCCAAGCTATGTGAGTAAAAAGCATTAAATTACTATTACCAGGCGCAATAACACTATGCAATCTTATGAGGCAGAGCATATGATTGGAAGCAAAGGTGCATTCTGCAGTCATATTCTATGCAGCTATTCTTTTTTTCTTTGTAGCGTGACATTAAGGCAACATAAAGCATAAACCTTAAGGCAGTGAAAAGCTTGCAAGTTTTTAACATTCTGGAAAAGTGTGGCACAGAGACAACACAAAGAGCATTATTTTTTCTTCTTCCATACACAAAAGTTACATTCAAAAGCAGTAAAATAGCATACCATGAAGCACACACCCATATAATATACTGTAAATTGCAGATCTATTCATATACAAGTAAGAATATCCCTATATCAAAAGCTACACAATTGTTTCTTGACCTGATTCTGATACTTCAATATGACAGTGCTTCAGTATCCAGTATAGACAATTTTCTTCATCCTGGATGCTATTCAGACCCAGAGGTATGACTCGTGCCTTTTGCTGAGTGCTGCAATGTATAACAGATATGTCAGCTATCAAACACTGACAGCATAATCCATTACCAATACAGTTAAGAATCGCCTATATTTCTATGTGGCAATATAACATCAGATGTTTACTATTTCAACTAAATTTGGCCAGGATCTGGCACTAAATGTTGTGGCTGTTGCTGCAAGAACGTCTCTAAATGCCGTATAGGGATGCTCTGACTTGAGACACTGAAGAAGTATTACTCCTTTGATGACACTCACTGCTTGTCCAATGAACAGTGAATACCGAGCTCCATTGCTAACGCCACAAAGACTCCGTTATTTGGAAATTCCTGTACCCAGTCAAATAACCCAAAACCCTGCTCCTACTCTTCTAAGTGTCGATAATGCCTAACCAGAGACTGGGCCACAATTTAAGCTACCTGTGTGGTACCTATCTGGCACTGAGACCAGAAACATAACCCTTAAAAACCCCTTCTAATCTTTCCAGTCCCAAGAAAGTACAAAATGTCATGTGAATAACGCATATTTGTACCTGTAGAAGATTCATTATTTGGGGAGTGGTATCCAGAGCACTAGATGTCACTTACCTAAGGGCAAGCAAATGGCATTCAAGATCTGCATTAGTGGTTGGTTTTGCCCATGCAAAATATGTGTATTTTACATGCAGATAAGACGCCTCGTGAACCACAGACATACTGCTAATTACTGATATACAGTCATATGAAAAAGTTTGGGAACCCCTCTCAGTCTGCATAATAATTTACTCCACTTTCAACAAAAAAGATACCAGTGGTATGTCTTTCATTTCCCAGGAACAGTACTGGGGTGTTTTCTGAACAAAGATTTTTAGTGAAGCAGTATTCAATTGTATGAAATTAAATCAAATGTGAAAAACTGGCTGTGCAAAAATTTGGGTAATTTAATTTTGCTAATTTGAATGCATGTAACTGCTCAACACCAATTTAGTTGGATTAGCTCGTTAAACCCTGAACTTCATAGGCAGGTGTGTCCAATCATGAGAAATGGTATTTAAGGTGGCCAATTGCAAGTTGTACTTCTGTTTGACTCTCCTCTGAAGAGAGACAGCATGGGATCCTCAAAGCAACTCTCAAAATATCTGAAGATCTGATGAGACAAAAATGTAGTTATTTGATCATATGCTTTGCATAGCAGAAGAAGAATACCGCATTCCAATTGAAACACCTGCCACCTACTGTCAAATTTGATGGAGGTTCCATCATGCTGTGGGGCTGTATGGCTAGTTCAGGGACTGGGCCCTTGTTAAAGTTGAGGGTAGGATGAATTCAACCAAATATCAACAAATTCTTCAGGATAATGTTCAAGCATCAGTCACAAAGTTGAATTTACGCAAGGGTTGGATATTCCAACAAGACAATGACCCTTAACACACTTTGAAATCTACAAAGGCATTTAATCCAGAGGGGGAAGTACAATATTCTGGAATGGCCGTCACAGTCCAATGACTTGAATATCATGGAAAATCTATGGGATGATTTGAAGTAGGCTGTCCATGCTCGGCAGCCATCAAATTTAACTGAGCTAGAGAGATTTTGTATGGATGAATAGTCAAAAATATTGCCATCCAGAATCCAGACACTCATTAAAAGCTATAGGAGGCGTCTAGAGGCTGTTATGATTGCAAAAGGAGGCTCAACTAAGTATTGATGTAATATCTCTGTTGGACCCAACATCTGTCTTATTTTGTTATGATGCATATTGCATATTTTCTGTTAATCCAATAAACTTTATCTGCTAAAATACTACTGTTTCCATAAGGCATGTTAGATATTAAAAGGAAGTTGCTATTTTGAAAGCTCAGCTCCAATTAAGAGGGGTTCCCAAACTTTTTCATAGGACAGTAGATCAACTGTCATTCTCCTCTATAATTAGCTATTAAAAATTATTTGTTATTCTTTCTTTTTATTCACCTATAAGATGTATTAAATGTGATGGAAGTGAGATTATTGCATTTTGTAGTGTAAGGCGCATGGAACAGTCAGAAAAAAATTTATGTTTAAAGAAACACTTCAGTTGGGCTGAGACTTTGGATGATCAGTCAATGGCTTTCTGCATCTTTTGCACAGGATGATGGGAGATGTGGTTTAACAGCAATGAATAGCTTATGTTAGTGGGTTTCTTTCTTCTAGGCTATTTCTTCAGGTGTTTTTGTAAATCCAAATTGATGTGCTTTTGTACACCATTCTGTACGAAACATCTTGTGTATGAATTTTATGGTATAAAATGTAGAATTTGGAAGAGCACATATTCAAGATTTATTTAGAGTTCATACTTGTACAAAATATTTAAATACAATGATTGACAGCCCACAGGTCCTCAATATGTGACCTCTCTTACTTTGTCTAACTATCTGACAACCAGAAACGTCATTGTTTTGGTTCTTTGCACAGAGAGCATTTACCTTCCATTTATAAAGACTGAACACACTTAGTGGAATACAGTATGTTCAGAACAGACATTTGTAGGGCTTCATAGGGTCGTAGTCTGCAGACAGACAAATTTATTAAAACACTCTGCATGGCACAGGAATAAGAAAGTCATGTCAGCACTGGTAAGGAAGCTTCCATAAATGATCTCTGGCATCATATGGCTGACTCCCTTCGATAGGAAATATTATCTAATGCCATTGAGGCCTGGAGACGGTCTAGCTCCATGTGACTTCCCATGACATGTAACACGCCTTCATCTGGCACACCACCAACTGCTTCTTCATCTTCATCTTCTTCTTGGCTCAAAAGAGCTAGTTCATTCTCATAGCAAAAGGCGCTCGGAGAAGGTAATACGGTAATGCGACTTTCGTGCAGTTCCCGAGCACTGCATACAGGAGTACCTGGAACTTGGTAGGTCTTATGGAAATGGGAATAGTCCACTTTGTAGTGATTTTTCTCCTCAAATACTACAGGCTCAAAACGTTGTCCCCAGCGTATCTCACTAGCTAGATAGGAGCTGCGGGCTTGAGTGGTCATAGCTGTGGCTTCAACCATACCTTCCAAAATGACAACAATCTCAAAGTCCTCTCCCTCCAGCTGCTCTTTACCCATTGTATAGAATGGGCTTTCCTCATCAATCTCATGAACAATAATAATGGGTGAGACTAAAAAGATGCGGTCTAAACCACTGTCATATCCTACATTTAGGTCTCGTTGATTCACAGGTAGATATTCACCTTCTTGGGTAACATAGGGTCGAACCAGTTGTGCCCGCACATGAGCTTCCACAATGTGGCTTTTACGGAGGTTACCTACCCTCCACATTAAGCAGAGCTTACCGTCTCTTAGTGCAATGACAGCATGGTGACTGAATAGCAATGTCTGAGCCCTCTTCTTAGGTCGAGCCATTTTTGCCATTATTGTTCCAATCATGAAGGAGTCAATCAGGCATCCAAGTATTGACTGAGCCACAACAGCAAGAATGGCTAATGGGCATTCTTCTGTTACGTAACGAAATCCATAACCTATAGTAGTCTGTGTTTCTACAGAAAAGAGAAATGCTTCCACAAAACTGTTGACATGCATCAGACATGGCTTTAGTGGTCCTTGCCTACCTCCACCTATCACTCCACTGCTAGTGCCCAGATCCCCATGCAGGAAAGCAATGCACCAGAAAAGGAAGGCAAAGACTAGCCAGGAGGCCAAGAAAGTGGCAGAGAAGATGAGCAGCATGTAACGCCAACGGGTGTCTACACAGGTAGTGAAGATATCTGCCATGTAACGCTGTGACTTGTTGCTAAGGTTAGCAAAGTAGACATTGCACTGACCATTCTTTTTTACAAAACGGTTGCGCTGTTTTCGCCGTGAGTGGGGATGGTGGAGAGAAGATGTCCAGTTACCGTTAAGACCCAAAGACGGCATGTGAAGACCTTCCTCATCAGTTGACACAATGCTGTACCTACTTCAAGAGAAAGAGAGAAAAATATAATTAAATAGGTGTAAATCTTTTGTTTGGCACATATTATTTATCTGATCACTATTTGGTCATAAATATCAGTAAGAGACACTAGGAAAAGTATAATGCGAATAGATTTCAACTTGGGACTTTTAGCCAAACAAGAGATGAATACTGTGTTATCCTAAAGCCTCTTCAACTGTTTGTAACTACATATTTCAGGGTTGTTATTAAAGCTAGGAAGAGACAGAAAGAGAATAAGAAAAAGCAAACACAGAATAGGAGATGGAAGAACAAGGTTTTGATGGGGAGAAGAACACGGAAGAGAAGGGAAAGACAGTGTAGAGAAGATTTGTGTATGAAAGGAAGAAGAAGGGAAGGACAATCAAAGACAAAGGGGAAGGAATGTTGGGAAGAAACATTAATGCTAAAAGTAGGGGTTGTAAAAACATTTTGGTACACTGTACCTCAAATTTCTCTGAAATGAAGGACCTTTGCAACATGGTGTTAGGATATTTAAAGTTACTAGAGCTCATTTATGACATACAAAGTGTTAAAACAAGTATTGACCCTATTCAGAAAAGTACTTGTATCAAAACATGATCCTTTGCAACGTTCATTCTTTAGTCTGCTCTGGTGAAATATGGTAGATGAATTGCATAGGGCAAAACCTAAATGCAGCCCTGGTCAATAGCTGCAACTGCCTTGCTCCAAGTGAATCCGCTATTATTTTTCATTATTTCACCATAGAAATGACTGAAAAACAGCAGTCCCTACAATTTAGTGTGTGCCTGGAATAAAGTTGCAGAAAACATGCATATAAAAGTCTGCTTTTTAAAATGACCTGCCATGGTTTCTTTTTGCATGTGTGAATTTCTCATAATGCCTTGTCATATTCATGTGTCAGAGATCTTTTTCTGGCTGTGTAAATAAAGATGCCTCCATGTACAAACAGCACTGAGCCAAGTGAAGTGGATTGGCATGTGCAACTGTTGAGTTCATTGGGATAAACATATTGTTTTTACTGCCTATCGCATCTCCCTCCAATGTTCAAATCAGCTCATAATAATAATGCAAGACAATGTTCTTCATGATCTAAAAATAGGGCTTTTATATAGAAACTGTATATAATATATCTAATTGTCTTATCATATTCCACCTAAGACCTGGGCTGAGAGGGGTATTCAGAACATACAAAGAAATCAGAACTGGGGGACCCTTCTCTTCACCTCTCTTCATCTTATGTAACACAGAATCCTATTTTTTGCTCTCAGAGGTTTCATAGCAAGAACCATCTGTGACTGTTACACACTCAGCACAACTCTGTTACCACGGCAACTTACTGCCCTGGTGGCGTCTAACAGGAGCTCAGGCCTGTAATTTTGGCATCAGTCTCAGGCAGGGACACAACAGGGGACCCACTGCACCTTCTCCTTTCGCATCCCCCACCTCGAGGCCCACGCAACCCTGACTCATCCTTCTGAAATAGGAAAATGATGTCATCTTCATGACATCATGATGAAATGATGGGGGAAAAAGTGGTGGTGAAGGAGTTAACAAATGCAATCAGCTGTTTGATTTATAATCTACTGAGGAACTCTGCTGGGTATTAAGGTTACTCCCATTCCAACCCTATTGTTAACTGTAGCCACAATTTCTCATTTCTAGACTCCTGCTCAGTTGGAAAAGTCTGTAACAATGAAAATTTACTGGGGGTGGGGTTTAAAAGAGAAATCAGCAACAAAAATGAATAAACAGAACAGTAGCAGCGAGAGCTAACTGTAGTCTATAGCTAAACCTTGCAGTGTATTAAAATCCAGCAATGGTGCAGATCACACCTCCATTTCAAAGGTTCCCTAGCACCTTGCATCCCCAATTATTTGCTCCTTTTTATCTGCTTTGCACACTTATTTTTTTCTAAATGAGCTTGTTTAAAGGAAAACTATACCCCCCAAACAATGTAGGTCTCTATTAAAAGATACTGAGTAAAACAGCTCATGTGTAAAACCCTGCTTCATGTAAATGAACCATTATCATAATAATATACTTTTTTAGTAGTATGTGCCATTGGGTAATCATAAATAGAAAATTGCCATTTAAAAAATAAGGGCCGCCCTCTGAGATCGTAAAATTCACTGTGCACACATACAAACCACATGTAAGGTCACATGAGCCAATTAACAGACAGATTTCTGCCTTTTGCTTCCTCACTTCTTCCTGTTTCAGTTAGAGTTGTAGTATTTCTGGTCAGGTGATCTCTGAGGCAGCACAGATAGAGTCACGAAATGGTGGTTCAAGGCAAGAGATGTAAAAGGGCAATATTTATGTAAATCTATATTCCAGTTTGGTAAGATTCTTTAATATGTCATTCAATTTGATATAAACTATCTGTTGCTTTAGTGTTCATTTTGGGGGTATAGTTTTACTTTAAGGGGTGGTTCCCTTTTTTAATGTTTCTGCTACTTTTCATTACTACTTTTTCTATTTAGTCCCACTCCTATTCATATACTCCAGTCTCTTATTTAAATCAACGCATGATTGCTAGGGTAATTTTGAGATTAGCAACCAGAGTGCTGAAATTAAAAAAACAAGCAGGAGAGCTGCTGAATAGAAAGCTAAATAACTCAAAAACAAAAAATAATAATGAAAACCAATTGCAGATTGCCTCAGAATATCACCCTCTACATCATTCTAAAAGTTTATTTAAAGGTGAACAATCGCTTTAAGGTTCAAGTATTGGGGTATTCAGAACATCCCTTATGTTTGTGTTCATACATTAAGGGACATATTGAATTTGTGAATTTTGTGAGGGTTTTTCTACCTCGGATAAACTCAAATTTTGAATGTTTGAGTATTTATGAAAAAATGCAAATGTCAAAAACGCAAATGAAAAATGAGGAAAAAACTCTAATGCTTGATTAATGTCCTGAAAAAAACTCAAATCGCTCAAATTGAAGGGGTTTATGTCCCAAAAACTCAAATTGAGTTTTCAGATGAAAACCCTCAAATCAACAAAAAAAACTTTGCCTAGGACAACTCCCATTGCCTTCTACATGACCTTGCCAGCTTTAGATGGCAAATTTTTACATTCAATTTTTCGAGTCTATTTAGCTTAATAAATACCACACATTCAAATGTTTGAAAATATAACTCGAATGTGTCAGTTTGGGTGCAAAAACTATTCGAATCATAGAAAAAAATCAAATCCGATTTTTGATAAATCTGCCCCGAATAGTAACAATTGCATATTGAAAAAGTTTACATTTATGAGGATAATAGGACATCATCTTCATAAATCTGTTTTTTCAAACTATAGAATATATGACACTGGCTAGGTAATAAAAAGCCATTTAAAGGGCAGCAGGTGTAGGGCATGTGCACACAACTGGATGGCTAGTCGCATCATGGATGTGTTTCATATTGGCTTCTCAATGTTAGGACTCTGTTACCAGACACAAATGCTATGTGCTTACTGATGCAAAATAATATAAAGCGATTGTGCATTCACGAGTTAAAATTTAAATTCCGCTTTGTTAAAAGTTTAAAATACCACAATTAAGGATTCAATTTTTTTCTAATTAAATTAATAACTGCATCTAGAATTATGAAATCATCCCGAAATGTTCAGCATTTCCATGGTAACTGATCATATTGGTGAATTTGTGCAGTATCTTCTGTGTGTCTCTTTGCATATAACTATAATTTTTTTCTGTTCCTCAAAAAAAAAGAAGGCAGTCTTTCCTTTACCCCTTCTTTTCACTGTCCCTTTTTATCAGTGGCCCCCATTCACTTTAAAGTTTACTTTAAGGAGTGATTATTATTTAAGTTGGTATACTGAACTTACTGTCTAACAGTTTGCACTAGCTATATACCTCCCAACATTCAGGAAATAGAAAGAGGGATAAAAAATTGCTGCGCTGAGCGCGGAGCAAATGTTTTGACCATGCCCATTTTGTGGCCACACCGCCTAATTACCATGTTCATTCTACAAAATTTGTCAGGTTATGAAAGTTTCTGATATTACAGTTTTGCTAATGAAGTTGAATTGCCCTTTATGCTGCAAGTCACAGTTTCTCCAAGAGACCTGCTTATCTTAAGGGTAAGGCCACACTTGGCGATTTGGGGAGATTTGGTCGCCTGGTGACTAATCGCCTCGTCCTAGCGGCGACCAATCTCCCCAAATGCCTTCCCTCACTCTGCGCCGACTAAAATGAAAAAACGCCGGCGCTTTCGATTCGTTTTCCGAAGTCGCCCGAAGTTTCCTCATGCTTATCTTAAATTGTTATAAAAGTATCTATGAGTGCACCTGCCACATATTCTGGGCTCTCTAAAAGCCAATTAAGTTAGAACCATTGTATCTTTTTCTGGCTGTTCATTGCAGGAGATCAAAGAGAAAGTCGGGACATTTCAGTACCAAACCCAGGACTGCAGGCTGAGCTGTCAAAATCGGGACTTCCCCACCAAAAACGGGACAGTTGGGAGGTATGCAGCTAGGGTATTCCACTGCAATAGAAGCACTAATGGAATCCAGTGCTTGCTATGTTATCTGATCGAATCCAGATTAACTGAAAATCCAAATTTACTAAAAGAGCAACCAAGCTGTGAAGCTGCACCTGTTCTGCATGATTTGGTGCTGGATTTCTGTATTAAGACTTTGCTTTTACTCTGTGTGCTCCTTTGATGTCTTGCCTTGGACTTTGTTTCCTTTGGCTTGTCAGCTGTTCCAGCACTATGGGGAAAATGTAATAAAATTTGCAAAGAGAACAAATTTGCGAATAAAAATTTGCATGTTGCAATGTACTACAGGGATGGGACTATGGGATTTTCTGGATAATGGATCTTTACATAATATGGATCTTCATACCTTAGAAAACTAGACTAGAAAATCATGTAAGCACTAAATAAACCCAACAATCTGGTTTTGCTTCCAATTAGGATTAATTACAGTATATCTTAGTTGGTATCAAGTACGAGGTACTGTTTGAAAAAAGGAAATAATATCTAAAAATTTGGATAAAATGGAGTCAATGAGAGACCAACTTTCTGTAATCCTGAGGTTTCCGGATAACGGATCCCATACCTGTATTCTTCATTTTATTGCATTGCGAATCTTAATTGCGCATTGCGAAACTTTAACACCTGCTTGAAGGTGGCATAAACTTTTGGCACAAACATGACAACTTTTTCATCAAGAAGTTATATTATATACGTTGTGAACTATCGCAAGCTATAAAATTCACAATCGTTATCTTACTGTCGTGTGAAGGGCAACGTATTCGCAAAGGAAACATTTTTCACTTTGGAAATTTAAATAAAGACTTTTTTCAAATACTTTCCATTATTTATTTTTTTACTGTTTTTCCAAAATTGAATTTTAAAGTTTAATTTTCCTGTCCCTGGTGTTTGAGTCTGGCAGCTCATTAATTCAGGTGCAGACTCTAAACTGTTACAATTTTGCAACATTGAGTTGATACATTTCTCAGCAGCATCTCTGGAGTATTAGTAATTATTGTATCAAGTCTAACAGCTGACTTTAATGAAACTCAGGGATTCTGCTCAGCAGGGCCAAAGCTAAGAAATGTATCAACTAAATGTATCAATTAAGAAAAGTTTACAGGGTCGTCGACCCCTCCTCCCAGAGCTGCTTTAAAAGGTGAACAAAGACACTTTACACTTCAAACGGTGACACATTGAAAATAGAAAGTAATTGGAAAAAATTGGAAAAAGTCGTTATTTCTGGTGATCTATTGGAAAACAACTAGTTGTTTGAAGGCGAACTACCCCTTTAAATACAAGATAATATTAATCAGGGTGAAAAACAATATTCCTGCACTGGTCTTGTTGCTCAGCTTGTGGTTGTGGTGTGGGGGCAGTTGGCCAGTTGATAACCAACATCTGTAATGTCTGCTGTGCAACACTTTGGATAAGTCACCTTTTAAGTGTTGACTGTTCAGTTGCTTCATGAAACTGAAGAATGGTGTTGCTTCTGTTAAGCACAGGGGTCCATTACACAGCAGCCACTTGTTTCTAATGGCTTAATGGGATCCTGTCATCGGAAAACATGTTTTTTTCAAAACACATCAGTTAATAGTGCTGCTCCAGCAGAATTCTGCACTGAAATCCATTTCTCAAAAGAGCAAACATATTTTTTTATATTCAATTTTGAAATCTGACATGGGGCTAGACATCTTGTCAATTTCCCAGCTGCCCCTGGTCATGTGACTTGTGCCTGCACTTTAGGAGAGAAATGCTTTCTGGCAGGCTGCTGTTTTTCCTTCTCAATGTAACTGAATGTGTCTCAGTGGGACATGGGTTTTTACTATTGAGTGCTGTTCTTAGATCTACCAGGCAGCTGTTATCTTGTGTTAGGGAGCTGTTATCTGGTTACCTTCTCATTGTTCTTTTGTTTGGTTGCTGGAGGGAAAAGGGAGGGGGGTGATATCACTCCAACTTGCAGTACAGCAGTAAAGAGTGATTGAAGTTTATCAGAGCACAAGTCACATGACTTGGGGCAGCTGGGAAATTGACAATATGTCTAGCCCCATGTCAGATTTCAAAATTGAATATAAAAAAATCTGTTTGCTCTTTTGAGAAATGGATTTCAGTGCAGAATTCTGCTGGAGCAGCACTATTAACTGATTCATTTTGAAAAAAATATTTTTTCCCATGACAGTATCCCTTTACTTTATGGGACAGTGTGTCTACAAACTTTTCTTTTTTGTTGGTACATTATACACTATCCGATCATTTAAACTATGATTCATGCCTTACAGACATGCTATTTACAGTGTACATAATAGGACATCCTCTGGCAATTAGATTATCCCACATGAGCTTTCAATGTGTCAGGTCCCAGTTATCAGAACATGTGTTATGCACACATTGTGATTCATTCTGCTCCCTCCCAGTAATCGGCATGCGGGTCTCCACCTTCCTTTCTCCTATGTAAGCTCGGCTGTCCTGCATGCATTCTTAGTCCTCCTTCCACCTCACTGTAACATTCTTCTATACCCTAGCCCTAAAAGTGTAACTTTAAGATTAGAAATGGGTGTAAGAGTTGGGACAATGACACACTGTAGGGGATTATATTTTTAAGTCTAAAAGCCAAAAACTATTTTTAAATTTTTACTATAAAATCTGATTTCTTAGTGAAATTTTTTTTTCGTGATTTATTATATTCCAGGGATGGAAAAAGTCTGAATCTGAAAATCAGGCATCTTAGACCTGCCGAGGTTGTATATAAGTCAATGGGAGAAGTCCAGAAGATATCCTGATCTGCACTTGGTATCATGCAATAATCCAAAGATTTTGTGGTTTGCAGGTAAAAATCCCAAAAAAATCCGAGTTTTTTTGAGGAAAATCCAAAAAATTTGTACGATCCGAACGATTGAGTTTTTTCCCCGCACACTACATTTTTAACAAAATGTATTGATAAATAAGGGGAAATAAACCGTGAGGATTTGGTCGGAGTTTCAGAAATAAATTAGATACATTTGGATTTTGATAAATAACTCCCTGTGTGTTTTGTTTTGTTGCAGCTAAAAAACATCAGAAAATAACTTGCTGGCTAGTGGATATTGAATTATAATGATAGTTCTCAGATAAGGTAATTTCTTCTTAGAGCGTTCCAGCTGTTGATAACGATGTCTGTGTACCATCAAGTAGTGAACCATTAAAGAAAATTATCAAACAGCATAAGGCAGTAATTTTAAACTGCATTGTGGGTTTATTTGAAGCTGAGCCCTTTGTTATGTGGAGATTTTTATTAAACACACATTTTAAAAGAATCGGACATTTCGGTCCTCATGAGGAGTTGGGTGTCAGATATTCATTGACAGTTAGATCCAATATATCTTATAGGGGGGCTTCCTTTCCTAGCAGATGTATTAGAGCTTACTCAAATAACTGATTCCAGTATAAACAAAATCTAACAAAATAACTGCACACATTCTGCATGTAGAGAGACATGATGTCTGGTGATTTTAATTGAGAGAGCTCTAATATATCTTCTAGGCAGAAGGAGCCCCCCTATAAGATATATTGGATCTAACTGTCAATGAATATCTGACAACCAACTGCTGCATGAAGAGAGAATTAAGAGAAACAGACGTTGAGAGAGGAAAACGTGACTATTTCAGAAATGATGCAGAATATTTAATTGATGGTATTTAGAACGTTTCTTATTTCAGTATGATGAAGCTTATATTAAGTTTTCGTGATAGTTCCCATTTAACAATTCACACCTACAGTCATGTAATTCAAACAATTAACGCCTGCTGCTACACGTTTCATTCACTCATACAATCATAAAACTTGATTAAAAAATATCCGCCTTACCAAATTACTTGACACAATAGTGATTTCATTACCCTTAAGGGTTTGAATTACAGTTGAAATAAAGAAGCTACTCAGATGAGTAGTGAAAATATTTTTTAATGTTTACTGAGCAAGTTTGGTTGATCTTCACGTGCCACTACTCGATAGCCCAAGCTAAATCGTTTTTAACCAGTGCTGCATTCATTTAGATTAAAATATGAAGTCACTTATATTGTATATAAATGACTTAATTGCAGAGCGGCAGTATTCAGTTATTGTAGCCCTCTTCTCTCACCTAACCCTCAGGAAAATATGGATAATTAGGGGACAGAAGAACACATTACCTCAGCTAGTAATAGGGTCACCTGCCTCTAAATGAAACCAAGTATAAAAGCCTAACTATACCCCAACTAAGTCAAGTTAACACATTCGGATTGTGTTAAAGATGGCTGCCTTCTTGCATGAACTGGATTAGTTACTGATAGAACTGGGTTATAGGGTCTAACATCATGTTTGGACAAAGAGGGACTGCTTATTAAAAAAAAAAAACCTTACCTGCTACGAATAGTATCCATGACAAATGTTGGGAATTCCTGCTCGCTGATACAAGAGGAGAATCTATTTTCTCTGTAGCAAAAGCCGCTCCTCAGCTAAGGCCCTCCCAGGGCGACAATCTGAGACCCAACTGGAGACATGGCAACATCTCACATGTCCATGCTCATTTTCTGAAATGGTGAATGCACTTCAATCTAAAGTCTGAATTTTGCAATACTCCAATACTTGTACGGAAGTTCGCTGTAAAATAAGATCAGTGCTACAAATAAAATAGAGCTGAGATTTAATATAGTACTTTTTTATGAAAAGTACCCTTATTTATGTGATCTTGATTTGCCAGTCTTTGGTTTTAGGTACAGAATGCCGATATCTCAATTCCTTGTTGTCGTCTAGAAACGATTCTTTCAGGGATGCTATGCAATCTGAGTGGTGCCAGCGGTGAGAGCCTTACTTCTCTTGATGTTTCCACACTGAAATACCTGTTTCTTTGCATCAGTGGCAAGACGTTAATAGCAGTATTGAGCTTCAATAAGTCTCTGCGTTAACTTAGTATTAGCACTATAATCTCTTATCAGTCCTCAGGGTAACAATCCACGCTCTTCTCACTGTGGGGGGAGGAAAAATAGCAACAGATAAAAGAATCTGTAAGCCAATTGCCTCTGAAACCATCTGCTGAAATGTGAATGCTAGAAAATGTGAGTTATTTTTATCTGTTTCTTCAGCTTTCAGTTGCATAATAATTCTTGATAGACATTACTGCATATGGAGATGCATTTCAAGGGCTGTGAGAATTAAGAGTGGCTGATATACTGGGATTGTACTAAGCACATTCAAAATGGAGGCCTTGGAGCTTCAGTAGCATAAAAACGACTGGTTAGAAAAACATTTTAGGCTTAAATGTAAACCACTCCCTTACTTATTCATTAACACCCTTGGACATAGTGATATGGTGCCTATAGTGGCAGTGAGGATAATTATATGTGGAAAGGGAGTGTGGCTGTGGGATAGCAGGTATAGTAGGGAGAGACAGTGCCTATGGTAGCAGTGGGATAATAGTCTCTGG
Source organism: Xenopus laevis (assembly GCF_017654675.1). Lineage (NCBI taxonomy): Eukaryota > Metazoa > Chordata > Amphibia > Anura > Pipidae > Xenopus > Xenopus laevis. Next base: position 101,703,796 of record NC_054378.1, read on the forward strand.
GAAGGGACTGTGGCTCTGAGATAACAGGCATAGTAGGGAGAGATAGTGCCTATAGTAGCAGTGGGATAATAGTCTCTGGGAAGGGACTGTGGCTGTGGGATAGCAGGTATATTAGGGAGAGATGGTGCCTATAGTAGCAGTGGGATAATAGCCTCTGAGAAGGGAATGTGATTGTGGGATATCAGGTATAGTAGGGAGAGATGGTGTCTATAGTAACAGTGGATAATAGTCTCTGGGAAGGGACTGTGACTGTGGGATAGCAGGTAAAGTAGGGAGAGATGGTTCATATAGTAGCAGTGGGATACTAGCCTCTGGGAAGGGACTGTGACTGTAGGATAGCAGGTATAGTAGGAAGAAATGGTGCCTATAGTAACAGTGGGATAATAGTCTCTGGGAAGGGGCTGTGGCTGCGGAATAGCAGGTATAGTAGGGAGAGATGGTGCCTATAGTAGCAGTGGGATAATAGTCTCTGGGAAGGGACTGTGGCTGTGGGATAGCAGGTATAGTAGGGAGAGATGGTGCCTATAGTAACATTGGGATAATAGTCTCTGGGAAGGGAGTGTGACTGTGGGATAGCAGGTATAGTAGGGAGAGATGGTGCCTATAGTAACATTAGGATAATAGTCTCTGGGAAGGGAGTGTGGCTGTGGGATAGCAGGTATAGTAGGGAGATATGGTGACAATAGTAACAGTGGGATAATAGTCTCTGGGAAGGGAATGTGGCTGTGGGATAGCAGGCATAGCAGAGAAACATGCTAAAATCAATGCAGAGAATAGGCTTTGGGAAACATTGTGGCTGAAGAATGAGATAAAATATTTGAAAATAATAGAGTAAAAGGAAAAGAGTATACAAAAAATAGAAGGAAAAATAATATATATATATATATATATATATATATATATATATATATATATATATATATGGAACATAGAATTAATCATAGAATTTTTTTAAAGTGCAAACTTTAAAAAAAACATCAGCAAATTGGAAAAGATAAAAAAATTTAAAATATAAAAAAAAATATATAAATATTAAACAATTGTTTTTAAAAATGTGACCGTGTATTCCGTTCAAAAGTATGGTCACATTCGTCAGTTTTAATCATTCTTGCCTTGGCCACGACACAAACTGCCAGCACACTAATTAGTATTTGCAGCCGCCCTTGCATATCCACAATAAGACTGATAAACTACCAGGTTAAATAAACACCATCCAGCCCTGCTGCTATTTTGGCACACAGTATCAGTAACTTAAATCAAGCTATTGGAAGGGATCACTGATGGCCTTTTCATGCTAAAGCAAGTGCTGACTCACTGTTCTTGTTTTCATTTTGGGTGGGAAAATATGAGAGAATGCACAAAGCAGCATCAACAGAATAGTAATTAGCAAGAACTCTGCTCATTATTTGCATTTTTAGGGCCAATTTTTTTAACCTTCTATAGCAAAAATTAATTAGATTAAATATCAAACACCTTAGGGGGCACATTTACTTAGTTCGAGTGAAGGAATAGAATAAAAAAAACTTTGAATTTCTAATGATTTTTTTGGCTACTTTGACCATCGAATTGGCTACTTTGACTACGACTTCAACTTCGAAACGAACGATTCGAACTAAAAATCGTTCGACTATTCAACCATTCGATAGTCGAAGTACTGTCTCTTTAAAAAAAACTTCGAACCCCTACTTCGCCAAGTAAAACCTACCAAACCTCAATGTTAACAAATTTTTGGTTGAAGGAAAATCGTTCGATCGATGGAATAAAATCCTTCGAATCGTTCGATTTGAAGGATTTCATTGTTTTTTCCTTGTGGTAAATCCTTCAACTTCGATATTCGAGGTCGAAAGAATTAACTTCGACAGTTGAATATCGAGGGGTAAATTAACCCTCGATATTCGACCCTAAGTAAATGTGCCCCCTTAGGTTGGCTTGCATATCTTCAATTTCTTCATTTACTTTAGTTTAATAAATCCTCTGCTTGTTATCTACCCATTTACACAACTCTGTCCTCACCAATTTGTGCATCAACTAATTCCACCCCCACTCTCTCCTTCTTTCACCTTCCCCTTCCCTTGTTCATCTTATTTATAATTGCATGTATTTCCGTGCCATGTCTTTATTGATAGATTAGAAATAAAATATTTTTCAGTTTCCTTAGGTCTAGTGTCACCTTTGCTAAGAAGGCAACTTGTTTAAGCATCAACTTGACAACAGTAAAGTCGATTATATTCTCTTCCCCCATGAAACCCACAGATGAAACCCCTTTACTTTGAATAAGCATACTGTTGTCACTAAGGCAGCTGCCTGGGTAAAATAATTGATTCCGTCCTCTCATTCTAACCTCACGTTCTCTTTCCAGAATCCTTCGTATAAGGGACTTACTCAGTCCTTTCACTCAGACATCACCTAAACATATTTAGAACATTCATGAATTACATGCCTATACTATATTGTGTAATGAAAGTTCCTGTCAGCCTCATCCATCTGTTTTATCACTGCGCCGCTCATTTAATACATAGAGTTATTTTGCTTAGACAAGCGCAAATCATTACAAAGACGTGGCTGTGACATGTAGATGTGGAAAAAGGATGAATTCTGGAGCAAAGTGGTTCCTCTTTAATTATTTTTTAGCACAGATACGGTGCAATCACTTCCCAACACAACTAATTATTCTTCAGTTCTGTCTTGCAAATGGCTTCTATTTCCTAATTTACTTGCCACTGCTCGGTGGGCTTTGCTTGCCTCACTAACCAAAGACATACAACATAAGACATCCAACACACACACAAATATTGATGTAAAAGGGTAAGGCGTAGAGCATCCTTCCTGCTGTACCTAGGGCTCTTCTTCTCTAATGCTTCTTTCCATTACTGCTGCATTCAGTACATTGAATTCATTTTGCAGCCGTATAATTTGATATACATGTATGGGTTATCTGGAAACCTGTAATCCAGAAAGCTCGGAATAATGGAAAGGAATTCTCCCATGAACTCCATTTCATCCAAATAATCCAATTTCTTAATTTCTTTTCCCCTTTTCTCTGTAATAATAAAACAGTAGCTTGTACTTGATCCAAATTAAGATATAATTAATCCTTACTGGAGATCCAAATTATGGAATAATCTGATATCCAGAAAACCTCTGGTCCCAATCATTCCAGATAACAGGTCCCATACCTGTACAGGTATAGGATCTCTTATTCGGAAACCCGATACCCAGAAAGCTCCGAATTACGGAATGGCTGTCTCCCATAGACTCCATTTTATCCAAATAATCCAAATTTTTAAAAATGATTTCCTTTTTCTCTGTAATAATAAAACAGTAGATTGTACTTGATCCCAACTAAGATATAATTAATCCTTATTGGAAGCAAAACCAGCCTATTGGGTTTATTTACTGTTTAAATTAATTTCTAGTAGACTTAAGGCATGAAGACCCAAATTATGGAAAGATCCATTATCCGAAAAACCCCAGGTCCTGAGCATTCAGAATAATAGGTCCCATACCTGTATTTGCATTTCTGTATGAAAGTCAACAGAAATAGTCGATTTTTTATTACCCCTAAATCAGTGGTGTTTCATTTGTCTCATTGAGGTCCAGCATATGGTCAGCGCCCCTTTTAGTTCATAACAAGGTTCCAGATGTATGAAAACACAGCTGTATTAGCTTTTCAGCCGCAGTTTCTATAAGAGCAAATAGGCCTTCTACATAAATCTAACCCAAACTAGCTCTATTAGGTGGAGTACACATGTTGGAGCCATATCAGTACATTAAGGATTGCAATTTAGTGGACCCTCATAGTAGTAAAATTATCAGAGTTTGTAGGTTTCACCAATTGCTCCTACTATTTATAAGATGTAATCTTTGATGCAGATGACTGATTTCATTAGAACACAACTTACTCTATTTTGATTTCGATTTGTCTCGTTAAAGGGATTCTCCCCCAAAAATGTTTTTGCACTGAGAATCGGAGAACATAAATGGATAAACTGCTTTCAATGGCAATAATCTCAACTTAATCATTGAAAGTGTTTCAATAATGTATATTGGAAGGTTGCTTAGAATTTACTTCATTATGCAAAAACTATTTTTGTATGGAGTTGCCCGTCATTTACTTCAATTGGCTTTGCCTAAGATATAACAGAAATAACAGTTTCTGTTTTCCCGAAACCAGATATTCCAAATTCTCTTGAAATATGGCATTGTCATTTCACATAGAGGTCTGTTTAAACAATTCATTTTTACAAATTAGCTTTTTTTTTGTTATAATTAGAAAGCACTTTGTATTTGATGGCACCTGCAGAAATATATTTTAGCATGTATTATCCGTAAAAGGGAACTACTGTGAAAATGAAAATGTAATATAAGCTTCATCATACTGAAATAAGAAACTTTCCATAGACAATCAATTAAATATTTTGCACCGTTGCTAAAATTATCGAGTTTATGTTCACTATCCCTCTCTCAGCATCTGTTTCTCTTCATGCTGCCTTCATGCAGGAGTTGGGTGTCAGTCACTGACAGTAGATCCAATATATTTTATGGGGGGGGGCTCCTTTCCTAGCAGATGTATTAGACTCAAATAACTGATTCCAGTACAAGCTAAATCTAACAAAATAACTGCCTTTTGCACAAATCCTGCATGTAAAGAGATATGATGTCTGTTGATATTAAGAGTAAGCTCTAATACATCTTTTAGGCTAAAGGAGCCCCCCTATAAGATATATTGGATCTAACTGTCAATGATTATCTGACACCCAACTGCTGCATGAAGACAGAATGAAGAGAAACAGATGCTGAGAGAGGGATAGTGAAGTTAAAGTTGATTATTTCTGAAACACTACAGAATTTTTAACGGATTGAATTAAATTACAAATTTCTTATTTTAGTATGATGGAGCGTATATTACATTTTCATTTTTGCAAAAGTTCCCCTTTAAAGGCCAGTGGTCTAAATTATGGAAAGATCCCTTTTCCAAAACATTCAATGACCAATATATTGTGCAGATCCCATGCTTATATTTCCTGTGGGTAGAGGAGAGTATGGACCTAGAGCCATACACTTCTAGACTGGAAGTTTGTACTTTACAATTACATGCAGATATGGACTGGGATTTAAAATAGGCCCTGACATTTCAAGTACACAGATGCCCAGCAACAGCCCCTAGAGGCCCAATAAATAGTGACTGCCTATGGCCCCTTATAGCAGCCCCTCGGGCATTTGCCAGAATCTACAGATGATCAGATTAGTCAAATACCTGTACTGAGGAAATCCATTCTACTTCTACTCTATATCTTCACCTTACTTCTGGCACTCTGTTACATTGTTGTATGCCAACTACTATAAAGGTGGCCATAGACGTAACAATTATGATTTTTCCAAGATCTTTCCAAGTAAGATTGTTTGTTTCAGTACACACATGTAGAACTGAATCGTCAGATATACAGGTAGAAACAATAGAATTCTACCTGTATCTGACGATTCAGCACTAAGAGTGGTTGATGTTCTGGTGCCTTCAAAGGCACTTGATCGAAATTTTCCTCTTGGGCCGACCAACGAGCCAACCGATATCCAGGCCGATATCGTATGAAAATTTTTTTGTATGATAATATCTGTGCATATATGGCCACCTTAAGTTCTACACTTGGGCTCTTATCTATTTGTAGCTCCTCCACTTCCACATGACAGACGATCATATACTTGCCTGTGGATTAAGATTCTCTTACCTGTCTTCCTATTCTTATGTGAATCATGTGATAATAATAAGAAAATAAACAACAGGTTTTATGTAATTGACAGATAAGAATTCGTGGGGGTTTTTTTTGTATTTCTGTGAGTCAGACGTGGCAGAGCATGGTGATAAAAAATGTGAAAGTGATAACTGATTCTAAATTGATATATTGGCTTTTGTATCTTATAATGGGACTACTCATGAGCCAGTAACTTTCTAGGAGTGTAATAAAAAGTCATGGCTGTAATAAAATACACAGTATATTTTAATTTATTCCATGTTGAGAGGGTGTTGTTTATCTTCCTCTACACAATATCTTACATAGATTCTAATAAACCTTGCACTTTAGTGGGCAGAATTCTACCATACTGTTCAACATATAATAGTGGACCAATGGTTAAGTACAATATAAATAATAAATAGTAATTTAGTACAAAGTAGAGGGATGGAGCAAGTAAAAGTGGTCTGAAAGCCTTAACAATGTCATTGAGCTCTGGGTGCAGACCACAAATCCAACACAACTTTGCAGTAAAGAAAAATGGCAGATATATGCTCATTTTGCAGTAAAAAAAATGGCAGATATATGCTCATGGACTTCTAGCTTGTTGTATTAACACTTATATGTCCTATTTGCTTTGTAATTAGAATTCTCATCTAATCCTCCTAATTCTCATCTAGCTCATGCTCTTTTTATTACCTCCTTGCTACTTTGTGAGTGAAAAAGGTGATTATGCTTCCTTTATTCACTGGCTGGGATTGGTACTCCACTGTGTTATTAGTGCTATGGGATTCTATTTTAGAGTCTGATGAAATATCCATTGTTAATAGATGTCCCAGATCAGGAGGTAAAGAGCACTTTGAAGAAGCTTCTCCAGAGTCTTAATTTTTTTTGCTACTTTTATATTCCGAGACTAGTAATGACGTAAAAATATGTCGCTAGTCCAAAATAATATCAAAGTAAAGGTTTGTTTCGCCAACGCAGGCTCAGAACAAGCTGTCACCAACGTATGTTCTCCCGTCGAAACTAGAAGAAGGAGGACAAAGTTAACTCTTATACCCCTGTGGACTACATGATGCTCCAATCTACTATAGTAACACAGTAACTCAAGAATACGGAGCTTGGAGTGCAGGCTGCTGATGCATAAAATAAAGGAATGTAACATTTCTCTGCAGCATATGCAACGTTATTGGAGTGGCTATTTGAAACTCAAATTCACTATTCTAATGGATCTAGGAGACCCCCTTGAGACCACAAGAACACATTTTTTTCATTTTCTCAGTTGACTTTCTGCTCCGTATTTCTGTCACCAAGTTATGTTTTTCCTCCTTCCACCACTGATAATGCCCTTTGTTCTTCCACACCAAACTGGCTGCCAATCAGAACCTGCTGTCCAATCTACTCTGCCCATTCTTCAGGGGTCCATCAGGCAAGGCTTTCTGGGTGCAATGTTATAATGCACCTGTACTATCAACATACATTAGATCTACCACCCCTCACTCATGGTTAACCTACAAATAAGGAGCTTCCCACTTAAATTTAAATTACTTTTAAAATCTTTTCAGGAGAGATAGAAGAAAATGGGTTAATTTTGAGTTTAAAGCCGCAGCCGGCACAGCCTGACTCAGAGATATTCATAGCTCCTACAACCAGCTGTGTCGTCAACTCAGGGGTTCAGGCATATTATTATATCAATTAGCATCTTAATGAACTGAGCAACATCGTTTATGGCTGTGCTTAGGAGAGCTATGTTCAGTGGGTGCAGGCTTTCACAGCATGAAATCTCTAAGGGCTAGTGAAGCTGGGTCAATCTACTGGTCAAGCTTCTGGAGTAACCACAACATTGGTACCACTGAAACTATAATGCAAGGCCAAGATATGAGATAGTTTGAAAAGGCATTTAAAAATAATAAGCAGAGAAGGGATATATGAGACGAAACCCACAAGCATCAGACACAAATAGTGTCAGTGGGGAACAATGTGCAATATTTATTTGGTGATTTGGCAACTGTTTTTTGAGTTTGTTCAGCTGTTTCCCTGGCCAGGCGTGTGCAGTATGTTTTTTGTGTATAGTCTAACTGGGGTTGCTGATTTATATTACCAAGGAAGCCCAGTACTTATAGGCTGCCATAAATCAATGGGTTAAACGCTTACTCTGTGTTTGCGGACAGTAGCATGTAATTATTGAGACTTCAGACTCATTGAGTATAGAAGGCTCAGTTAGGACTCGACTGATTTTCTCCCCAAATTTGTGGGCCCTTAAAAGATTTTGCTACAGAGACCAGTAATTCATAGTTATGTGGCATATCTGGAATGTTTTGGACCTCACAGAAAAATATTTTAGGGGGTCCCACTCACCCCACTCAATCAGGGTGCACCTATGTGCAGAAGTGACACAGCTGTGGGTGATGTAATTGTCGAGAGGCAAGACTTAGTACAGGTATGAGATCCGGAGACCCGTTATCCAGAGAGGTCTGAATGACTGAAAGGCCATCTCTGATAAACTCCATGTTAATCAAATAATTATTTTTCCCTGTAATAATAAAACAGTGCCTTGTATTTGATCCTAACAAAGCTATTCCTAACACTTGATAAAACAATCTTTTTGGTGTATTTAATGTTTATAATACTTTTTAGTAGGCTTAAAGTGTGGAGATCCAAATTACTTAATGATCCCTTATCCAGAAAACCCCAGGTCCTGAGCATTCTGGGCAATTGATCCCATACCTGTATAATGTATTTGTAGACCTACAACAATTGACCTGTGACATCACTTTTTGTAATGCCGATGCTTGCTCGGTGGCAAAATATTGGCTAAAATACTGCCTGAATGTCAAATCAAATTGGATGGTAAATAATATTTTTTGTTATAAAAATTCAAAAGACAACAGTAATAAAAATACCATACCCTTCACTTGCCAGAAGAATTGTTCTTCATTGACTCCTGCTATTACCCTGTACATACTCAACAGACCTAGAGAGTTGTCCCAGCCATGGAAAGTGCTTATACTCATTGCATTAAATAAAATACAGTCAGTTCAGACTTTTTAGATGAATTAAGTGACCAAACTAGCATTGTAAATACAGTGAAACCTCAATTTTACATACCCTGATTTTAAATCACCCCACCTTTTTTTGTGGTCCCACCCACCAATAAATAATGTATTTCCCTTATAAAATGGTTTCCAAGATTTTACACTATTTTTATTTGAATTATTAAGCTAGTATTCCAGTGTGGAACTGCAGCAGCAATTTTGTTGCTAGGGTGCAATATACCCTAGCAACAAGACAGGGTTTTGAATAAGAGGCTGGAATATGAATAGGAGAGTGCCTCAAAAGGGTTGTTCAACTTCCAAACACTTTTTGCAGTTCAGTTGTTTTCAGATTGTTCGCCAGAAACAAAGATTTTTTTCAATTGTTTTCCATCTTTTATTTTTTACTTTTTTCCTAAAATGTAAGTTTAAAGTTTTAAAAGTAAATTTAAAGTCTCAAGCGTTTTAGTCTGGCAACTGATGATCCAGGAGCAGATTCTGAACTGTTACAATTTGCTGCATTAGTTTATTTCTCAGCAGCATCTGTGGAATATTAGCAACTATTGTATCAATTCAAAGTCACCCAAAGTTGCCTCACGTGCCTCATTTATCAATTTAGAACAGTTACAGTTGGTGATCTGGTGAGCTGCTTTAAAAAGGAACTCTGGCTTCCAACCCAAAAAATAAAGAGGCCCACATAACACAGAAACCCCTAATATATCCATCACATGTTTCTTCAAAAACTATGAATAAATGCCATGCTGCAATCCAGCTGTTGAACAGTTCTTCTCTTTCTGCATCATTTGAAATCCTGGCAGGGAAGGAGGGACTAATCAATTTCTGTTCTCCACAGTTTACAGACAGATGCAGGAACTACATAACCCACAATGGATTGCACTGTGATGTTCTGTTCCTTATTAAAATCACATGTGCAGGGAATTGTGGGGTTTGGAGGATGCAGGCTGAGGACAGATGGCTGTTGATACAAAGTAACAGTAGTCAGCCAGCTCAGCAAAGTAGTCAGTCAGCTCAGCAGGAGAGCAGGGGGCTAAGCTTAAATCATGAAAAGTCTGCATATTTTTTAATTGATGTATATTGCAAAGTTGCTTAAAATTACTTGTACTTTTCAAAAAGCTTAAGTTATGTTTTCGTGGAGTTCCCCTTTAACTTTACACCTCAATATTACAAAAGCATTCACAAAGACAAAATAGAAAGTAATTGGAAAAAGTCTTTATTTCTGATGAACTGAAACCAAATGAACTGAAACAAATTGTCAGAAAGTGACCAGGAAGATAATTTATAACGAGTCACAATAACATTAAAAGGTAGCCTTACAGAGCAGCAGATTTTGGCTGGTGGGGTAAGTGACCCCCCATCTGATAGCTAGAAAGAGTCATAAAGAGAAGACAAATAGTTTAAAAAAAACTATAAAAAAAAATGAGGATCATTAAGACATGCTATAATACTAAAAATTAACTTAAAAGAAAAGTTCAGTGTAAAAATAAAAACTGGGTAAATAAATGGACTGTGCAAAATAAAAAATGTTTCTAATATAGTTAGTTAGGCAAAAATGTAATCTCTAAAGTCTGGAGTGACTGGATGTATGACATAATAGCCAGAACACTACTTCCTGCTCTGAAGCTCTCTTGGTTTCCACTGATTGGTTACCAGGCAGTAACCAATCAGTGGCTTGAGGGGGGGGGCACATGTGTCATAACTGTTACTTTTGAATCTGAGCTGAATGCTGAGGATCAATTGCAAACTCACTGAACAGTTATGTCCCATGTGGCCCCCCTTAAAGTCGCTGAAGTAGGAAGTTCTCTTATGTCAGACATCCAGTCACTCCAGCCTTAGATGATATTTTTTTACCCAGTTTTTATTTTTACACTGAACTGTTCCCCTTTAAATGAGCAATAAAACAGCAAATTACAAACTGGTCAAAGCTTATCCTTTCAGCACCTTGCCGGGTATTGTGTACAAGAACATCAACTGAGTTGCCAACAGTGGCCATGTTGGTTAGTGCAAAACTTGTACAGCAGTGTACTGCGATTGTTGCACATTTTTCCAAACAAAAGGAGGAGCCTTTAATGCAGGGATGTGTAGGATTTATTTGTTTGTAAAGTGGGCATCCTCACAACACACACAACTTTTGCTCAGGCCAGGACAGAGATTTCTCCTGGAAATAATGCATAATGCAGCTGCTGCAAGTGTATCAGGTGCTCCTTTCTGCCACACACAGGGGCAAATTCACTAAATTATTTTTTGTCCCTCAACTGGAGAAAGGAACAAGTTGGTAATATAAAATATTTCTCATGTGAACAATATTATAATATTACTGATTGCATTCTGGTACTGCATCATTTCTAGTGTTTGGCATCTCTTGTGAGCAGGGTCCTCTGATCCCATTTTTATTAAAAAAATAGATTCCTTGTTTGTTCAATTATTGTAAGATGAGTATTTGTTATAAATTAATGTAAAGTGTTGCATAAATTGCTGGTGATACATCAATAAATGATGATGGCTCTAGTAGCAGTATATTGCCAAAGTAAGTACTGAGTAATGTTTTTAACCATAATGTGCTCAGGAGCAATTCTGGCCCCTCGGCCACCTGAGGCAGTTTGCTGCTGCTGCCGCCCTACAATGTCGACGGAGTTTCTCATTTGCACGGCGCCCCTGCAGTTACTGTACAAGAATTCTGGGGCATGAGATTTGAGAACAAAAGAATTCAGGTTTGTGTTTAACAGCTAAAGGACCACATGTTAAGAAAAGCCATAAGGGTAACATTAATGAAAATTATTGAATTTCATTATTTATACATATACTTTAAATATGTATTTTATGCTTTTCCAGCCAAACCCCCTAAGTGTGGGGGCAAATGCTGTCTATAGCACAGTAAATGCTGTGTATAACATTATAATCCTCTGAATATTCAGATTAGAGTTCTATGTGGTGGCACTGAGCATCTGGTGCACCAAACTTTCTCTATCTCCCACATGTGCTGGAATAATTGAACTTCACTCTATAAATAACATTTCTACAAGCTTCTGTTTTCTCAGAGTGTACAAAAAACACCTTTTTTCACATTTTGTTCTGTTTTGCATTCAATTTTTAGCAATGTATGTACTGTTTCAATTGCCACGACAGCATGTCAGTAGCGCCAATTTCAAGGCAACAGTATGTGCAGAGAGGGAGTTACAGGTGTAAGGATAATGGCACACAGGGTGATTTGTAGCTTTGTTCGAGTGGGCCAAAACCCTAAAAATTGTCCCACACTGTATGAATCATAAAACTGATTATTTATCTTCCTGGTTTTCTTTTTATACATACTTCTGTTTCATTTTTGTGCATTTGAAAACAGTCCCTAGCAAAATATTTTTTTAATATTTATTAATCCATTATAAGTGCCATAACAACAGACAATTGTACATAACAGACAAGCCCTTACAGTAGGTCTAACAAGGGCAATGCCCGCAAGGGCTTACAGTTGTTGTTAATCATATTATTCTATCATAATTCTAGCATAATGTTAGATTCCTATGCCTTGCTAAGTTAACATCCCAATTCCTCTGTTAATTAATTTTTTTTAAAGGGATCCTGTCATCGGAAAACATGTTTTTTTCAAAACGCATAAGTTAATAATGCTACTCCAGCAGAATTCTGCACTGAAATCCATTTCTCAAAAGAGCAAACAGATTTTTTTATATTCAATTTTGAAATCTGACATGGGGCTAGACATGGTTTTAGAAATAGTAGAACCATTGAATAGAGGGGGTAATTTCAAACAAAAAATGCTCCAAAGAGAAGCTAATTGGATTTTGAGGTTAAATGCACTAGCCCCTAAAGGTTTAAATGAAGCGTGGCGTGTAAAATGCTTCCTATGAATTGTATTAACTTGAATTATGGATATTCTTTTTCTAGACTCCTTTGATCACGACTCCCATATATATTTATGTGTAGGTACGGTAAGAAATATTTATTTATCGATCCTAAATGTACTTGCTTATATTTTATAAAAGTAACTTTTGAGAAATTAATTAACACTATCTAACAGACAGATTAAACTAAAGTGCTTCTAAAATAGTGACATAGTTTTGGATACATATGGTAGGTAGACTCTCAAAAGAGTAGTGCCTATTTTTCAAGTAATTTGTAATGTGTTATCAGGAAGTTGTATCAGTTTTAGGTATTGTAACAATTGTTGCATTTATTTATTAAGGTTACATTTTAATGTTGCAGTGTGTTACAAAGTGCACATTTCCTCTGGTGGACAAATAAGATTTTAGGTTGGGGATGGGAACTGCACTTTTACCATGGATTAACAGAAATGACTATGGACTGATTGAATAATATGTGATGTCACAGAGGGAGGAGTAACAAATGTGGGTTTAGTGTTAAAAGTTGGTCTTTTTGCCATTTGTATTTTTCACTTGAAAAAGGATCCATGATGATCCAAAACATGTTGTGTTAATAAATGAATTTTGCAGCAAAGCCTGCGGATCGTCAGCTCCATCCTATCCTATAGTATTGCATGAGTAAAAAGTTTGGCCTGGCTGGTGTGGCCTTAATAGGAGAGTGAGCAGCTATACGGGTGGAGATCATTTGGAAAAAACTCCATTTTGTATCCTGAAACCTTTTATCCAGATAGGTAAAAAATACAGGAAGGCTATCTCCCAAATATACAGTTTTGAGCCTATATATATTTTTTGTGGGTTCCCCAAACAGTCGCTTGTGAGCAACATGTTGCTCTTCAACCCCTTGGATGTTGCTCCCACTTGCCTCAAAGCAGGTGCTTATTTTTTAATTAAAGTCTTGGAGGCAAGTTTTAGTTGCATAAAAAACACTGTGTACTTGTACAGAGCTTCTTGTAGACTGCCAGTCTACAAAGGGGCTAACAAATATCCAATCACAGCCCTGTTTGGAACCCCCAGGAACATGTTTCATGGTTGTGTTGCTCCCTAACTCTGAATGTAGCTCACAGGTATAAATGTTGATGACCCCTGTATTAGATTGTAATCCTATTGGGTTTTTCTAGTTTATATTTTTTTTTTTTGTGGTTTTGGGTATGGTCCTCCAAATTATTGAAAGATCCTTTATGCAGAAAATCCCAGGTCGCAAGCATTATGTATAATAGATCCCATACCTGGGTTTGTTTTCTAATTGAAGCTCCCACTAGTGATCAGTCCCTAAAAGTCCTAGCAGAAGATCTCCAGGTATTTTCAGATGTAACAGAATGTAATGCTTTGAAGTGAACAATAATGGGCAGATTTATCAAAGGTCCTATTTTGAATTTATACTTACAACTCAAATGGGAGGTTATTTAAAAAAAAAATAGAATTAGAATGGATAATATTCGACTGAATAGTCCCGACTCGAAAATTTGAATTAAGTTTTCCCTCATTAAAACATTAAAAAACATCAATGTCAGGAAGGCAATTAACATATTCAGATGCTTCAAGGGCCATTGACTTGTAAATTAACTCGGCAGGTTTTAGGCGGTGAATAGTATAATTAGAACTGTTTTCATGGTCGAGGTATGATAAATCTGGCATAAAATGATACATTTGAATTGAGGGGTTAAAATTCGAATGTGTGACTTTTGATTTCAAATTTTTTAGAAAATTCTAATTTACTATTCGACTCCTAATTAATCTGCTCCTAAGTGAAAATTATGTACAAATGTTTCTAGGGCATTTTATGAGAAATAGGGACTTAACCATGAGAATAAGGATTTGATTATACTTTGATTATACTTTGGTATGTGCATTGATACTAAACACTATACAGCACCAATACCCATGTAATATTCCAAGGCTAATCTTTCTTTAAAGGGGGTTACAGTACAGTACAGTACAAATCACCCTGTTGCTGAGAGTTGGAATTGGAAGCCTTCAACTGAGCAACGGTAACAGGGTGGGAGAATGTTTATTTTTATCTACCATGGTTCAGAAACATAAAACGCCTGCAATTTCACCAACGAATGCTGCTTGCTATCACAATTTATTTGCTTGGAATCTGCGGGCTGAATAGTGCACCCATAGGTTTACGTTCAACTCGTAAAAATAATGAACTCTACCTAATTGGTTTGGTTAATCTAATTATATTTACAGCCATGCAGAATTCCCAATGCTATAGAGATCTCCCTTCCTTTCCTCCCATGACAGTCCATGAGCTTGCCATCTACTGACTCCTTTGTGGCTGTGACCTCTATGCCCAGCGTGTTGACCCAGCGGCGGCGGCTGACACGTGGGGGAATTGTTCAGTTATCTGTACTTGTCAATAAGCAGTTGTGTTCCTCAGATGTGAGTCCCTTTGCTGTGTGGCCATTTACAGCCCCTCGTGTGTATCTCTGTGAAATGCCATCATTGATGGAAAAATAATAGCGTCAGCGTATTGATCCCTTCTGTGCTGTTATAGCCCCAAGACAAAGAGGAACAGCAAGAGATATGGGGAAGGCGAGAGGCACATACCAGTTTAGGCATAAAGGAAGGATAACAGGGGAGAAAGGAAAAAAACTAGGTGGGAATGGGTGGAATGAGCCAGACATAAAATGAAAAACTGCTGCCAAAAGAAAACCATATTCACACATAGATGGGGTACTTGTAGGGATTTATTGATGATATATAGCACCCCCCAATGTGCATAATGATGCCACTTCCGCCGCTCCAAGACTAAGCCCTGTACCCCTCGCTCCCTGATTTCATTGGTATGTCTCAGTGGCGGGTAGGGGGTATTTTTTAAATGTTAATTTGAAAATAATCTTTCCAATATATAGGCACTAGAGGGCCACCCCCAATAGCTACCGCCCTAGGCACAGACCCTCACAGGGGAACCTGTTTTAGGTTTTATCAAAACAATTCACAACAAGTCACTGTCAGGAAAGATTTAACTAATTGACACTTTATTTTACACAAGATAGATAAGTCGGTGTGGCAGAATGTGTTCAGAGCTAGGAAATGGTAGTGTTCAGCAGCACTATCACTTGTCCCAATCCTTGTACCCCAATGCACATTGCATGCAGGGCCAAAGGATTCACATTATTCTTTTCCAAATACACCCAAGGAAATTGTTAAACATCATCATTTGTGAATCTGAACGCAGCATGTAAAGTGTAAAAAGAGACCACAATCAGATATATATATTGTTGCTTACTGTGTTTGGCTGAGTGCAAATAACAACTACATACCTCTGCACTTCATTTCCAGATTGTAGAGACCTTTGGCACAGCCTTTAGACAGAAGCAGGCCGGGGGGGGGGGGTAACCCCTCGCCCACCCCCTACCCATACCTAACTTGGGTGTCATTTGCAAGGGCAAGGTAGGCAGCAGCAGTAGGTACTGTCAACATCTGGGCCCCATCCTTACTGCCTGCCCTACAAACACGGTTGAGCTGTGCCTCTGATACTGCTCTGGACACTGAGCTCTGGGTTTTTGATCCAATGTTCAGTGCAGAGAGCAGCAACTGTAGGGTAAACATTAAAGGGTCCATTCTTGTGCCCCAAAGGGTGGTGGCAGACGTGGCTACTCGGGGAGATTAGTTGCTCGGTGACAAATTGCCTCTTTTTTGCGTGACCAATCTCCCCTAAATGCCTTTCCACTGGCGAGAATGTAAATCGCCAGCGGGATGGCACTTGGAACACTTCATTTTCCAAAGTCTCCGGAAGTTGCATCACAATTAATGCCAAAACCCGAAGAAGAGGCGATTTGTCACTGGGTGACTAATCTCCCCAAATAGCAGCGTGTGGCACCACCCTTAGCACTCTTCCACTTGCTTCCCTTGGGTAGTAAATGACCCCTCTGATATTGTTACTGCTCAACAAAAAGTAATAGTAAAAGTTAATAAGTAAAAAGTGAAATATGAACCAGATTAAAACACAAATGAATACAGACAGAATCAAAGGTAAAGTGAAACAGACAAAACAGTAACAATGTGATCTGTGAGACCCGGAAACAGTGGGCTTTTAAATAAAACAGAGGGAAACAGTAATGCCCTGTGACCCAAGATGTCTCAGGAAGGATACAAATTGGATTAAAAATTGGTGAAGGTAAAAAGAACAACGTAGAGATGGAAAAATGTTTCTAGTCAGCCCAATCGGTAATTATTTGAAACAGGAAAAAGGTTTTTGAGAAAGCAAGGCAACCTCCACTAAATATTTCATTTTTTGTATGGGCTGGATCCATATCTGCTACAGCAGGGGTCCCCAACCTTTTTTACCCGTGAGCCACATTCAAATGTAAAAAGAGTTGGGGAGCAACACAAGCATGAAAAAGTTCATTAGGTGCCAAATAAGGGCTGAGAATGGCTGTTTGGTAGCCCCTATGTTGACTGGCAGCCTACTAAAGGCTCTGCTTGGCACAATACTTAGTTTTTATGCAACCAAAACTTGCCTCCAAGCATGGAATTCAAAAATAAGCACCTGGTTTGAGGACACTGAGAGCAACATCCAAAGGGTTGGAGAGCAACGTGTTGCTCACGAGCTACTGGTTGGGGATCACTGTGCTACAGTATTAAACCTTAATGTAAAATTCTTATTTATATATTGCTGATTTATTGAACAACAATTTCGAGATTTTCCCGCTTACAGTACAAGGTCCCCACCATGCACACACGTACACAAGGGTCAGTTTTATTAGGAGCCAATTAAGCTGCTTGTATGTTTTTGTAGCGTAGGAGGAGAATGGAGTATCCAGCGGAAACCCACACATAGACCATACAAAGTGCTATCAGGTAGTGGTCTGGCTGCAATTTAACCTAGGAAATCAGCACTGCAAGGCAGACATGCTAACCACAGCACCATTTAGGCAGTAAACGCCTTAAATAATTTTGCTCTTGGGGTCATTAACATAGTTTTTGCACTACATATGGGACTTGAAATGACCCCTGCAGCAGTACTTTTCTGCCTACAATGTGTGAAGCTATGGCTTTGCTCCAGCTTGTTCCATGTAAGCTTTTCTTTAAGTGAAATGGGCAGAGTAGAGCAACACCTTCACAAGGCAAGGCCACTGATCGTAAATATTATAGACTTACAGTGCAGCATCGCTGATCATAATTTTACAACAAGGTCTGTCTGGGATTCTGTAATCTGTAAAAATTATAATAAGAAAAGTAGGGATGCACCGAATCTAGGATTCAGTTCGGGATTTGGCCTGGATTTAGACTTTTTTCCCCCCACTTTTTTTGCACATGCAAATTAGGATTTAGATTCAGTTCAGTATTCGGCTGAATCTATCACAATGGATTTGAGGATTCAATGCATCTCTATAGAAAAGTATCCCATGCTATATGAACAATTATATCCTTACATCATGATGCGCATTGGGCAAGGTCCTGCCTTGTTGGATCCATTACAGTTCAGTAGCCCTGGCTGGGTCTTCTGTCTCTAATGGTCCATCTTGGTATGAGGGGAAAAGATACCAGCCCACGTCATGTTCATTATTCTGCTCCAAAGTTTGCTTTAGACTAGTTGTCATGTTCTGCATTATGTAACAGCTATTTTTATAAATGATATTATGTATTTTGTTAGGAGTGTTTCTGAAAGGTCATTGCTTGGTGATGAAGAAACCTCTGGTGTGTGGAAAGCCTAAGCACTAGAAAAATTAAAGATGGACATTTTAGTTCATTAAAGCATTTCTCGACTGCTAATAGAACTGCCTTAGAAACCAAATAAATGTTACATGGCGCCTCCTGTTCTCTTATTTACATCTTCCCTCTCTTATCTATTACTTTACTTGTGTCTTAGCTCAGGGATGTCCAGTTTCAAGAGTCAAGAGCCCTAACTTATTCCTTTTAGTTTTTTTGAAAGCAGCAGTATGCACCCGTTTTCAACATGACCCACGTAAACCAGGCTTCTTTGTTCTTTGATATTATCTCTTGCAGTCGAACCCCTGTATATTAAACTGCCCGTTATCTGTAAAACTAAGAAACAGGCAATGTCTTGGGGTGGTGGCTTGTTTATACAGAGCTCATTGTCTCTCACTAAACTAAAGGTGGGCATATATGGACCACCACTAAAATGCCCTTTGGGAGTTACAGATTTTCTGTATACAGAGGTGAGGTTAAATGTTGTCATTTGGACTTGGGGTAAAGGATCAAAGCAGGATTGTTGACTAGTATTTCTAACCAGAGCAGTGTATGGCTGACTTAAATGAAGCAACAGGTATTAAAGGAGAACTAAACTCTAAAAATGTATATGGTTAATAAATGCTATATTTTACATAATAAGCTTATTGTACCAGCCTAAAGTTTCAGCATCTCAATAAAAACAATGATCCAGGACTTCAAACTTGTCACTGGGGGTCACCATCTTGGAAAGTGTCTGTGACACTCACATGCTCAGTGGGCTCTGAGCAGCTGTTGAGAAGCTAAACTTAGGGGTCGTCACTAATTATCCAGCAGAAAATGAGTTTGGCCTGTAATATAAGATGATGCTATAAGGCTGATTTTTAAATTCTAATGCTAGTTGCATTGGTTTCTGTGCTGTGATGTAGTAATTATCTGTATTGATTATAAATCAGCCTTATATTGTGACATTTCTATTCTATGTGTACTATATATTGTGAGTCAGTCCCTAAGCTCAGTAAGTGACAGCAGCACAGAGCATGTGCAGTGAATCAGCAGAAAAGAAAATGGGGAGCTACTGGGGCATCTTTGGAGACACAGGTCTTTCCTGCTAAAGGCTGAGGTTACTATTAGCTGGTACAGAAGCACAAAACATAATGTATAACATTCCTAGCCTACTTCTTTAGTTAAGCTAGGCCATAGCCACAAAGATGCAGTCATAAGAAATTAAGATTCTTGCGATTTTAGGATTGTGTGCGGAGTGTCCCGACATTTTTCGTACCATGGCAACCGGTCGTTTCAGATTTGTTATTTTTCCTAATCTGAATGGTTAATGGTATATTATTAGACTAAAACAAACAAGCATTCATCGCACAAAGAATAAAATCTGCACGTCTATTGCCAGCTTCAGGCTTTAGTTCTCCTTTAATAAAAGAAACAAAACCATCCATTAAATATGTTATAATTTTAAAAAAACTTATAAAGAGTATACCCATTTCATATCTTACTGATATGCCAATGCTGAACAAAGGCTTCTATTGCCTCCCTAAGAATGTGACCAGTGATCTGTTAATATCTTTGAGACATCAGGACTCGTATATTGTGTACATGCAATGCCACAGGGCTGTTTAATACCATCATTTTTGCACGCAAGTCTATACACCCAGCTAGGTGGAAGCCATCCCAGGTATTAGGTGGTACAACTGTAGAAAGTGCTGTGATTGCCAAGGCCCCTAAAACCCAAAACCATTTTGAGCTGAATATGTCAGACCCTGAATAAAAAAACGGGTTCCTAATGGCAGCCCTGCCCAGATAGTCGCAGAGCATAAATGCTAAGAATAACCGGTTAAAGATATTCATATGCTTCATGCAAATAATTAGGATATTACAAGTCAGTGACCAATTACCATACTACTGGTATGGGACCTGTTATCCAGAATGCTCCGGACCTGGGATTTTCCAGATAATGGGGCTGTTGGATCTCCATACTTAGAGGGGCTGTTCACTTTTCACTGTAGAGCAGTGATCCCCAACCAGTAGCTTGTGAGCAACTTGTTATTCACCAACCCCTTTGATGTTGCTCCCAGTGGCCTCAAAGCAGGTGCTTATTTTTGAATTTCTGGCTTGGAGGCAAGTTTTAGTTGCATAAAAACCAGATGTACTGCCAAACAGAGCCTCCTGTAGACTGTCAGTCCACATAGGAACTACCAATCACAGCCCTTATTTGGCACCCCAGGAACTTTTTTCATGCTTTTGTTGCTCTTCAACTCTTTTTACACTTGAATGTGGCTCACAAGTAAAAAAGGTTGGGAGTCACTGCTGTAGAGAGTGATATTATAAGAACATTTGCAATTGGTTTTCATTTTTTAATTATTTGTAGCTTTTTAGTTATTTAGCTTTTTATTCAGGAGCTCTTCAGTTTGCAATTTCAGCAATCTACTCCATAATACCTTAGCAACCATGCACTGATTTGAATAAGAGACTGGAATATGAATAGGAGGGGATCTGAATAGAAAGATGAGAAATAAAAAGTAGCAATAACAATTTATGTGTAGCCTTACAGCATTTGTATTTTAGATGGAGTCGGTGACAAACTGACAAAGACAAATAATTCTAAAACAAATAAAAAAAAAATAATGAAGACCAAAAGAAAAGTTGCTTAGAATTAGTCATTCTATAACAAAGCTAATTTAAAGGTGAACCACCCCTTTAAAGTCTTTTAGTTTGTTATGGAATAACCTATTTCATGCAACTTTGCAATTGGTCTTCATTATTTCTTTTGGCTTCCACTTCTACATCTGTCCAGCTTTTAAATGGGGGGTGACTGTGTACAATCAGGCACTAATAAATTATTGCAATTTATAGGGAGCCCTGGAATTACTGCCATTAGGAGGTGTTACTTCCATGGTCCCTTTAGCAAGTTGCACCAAAACACAACTGACTTGTTACTGATGCAAGCACATTGGTGCAACGACAAAATGGTGCAATTTCCACTAAGAAAAAATGGTACTGCAATGTGTGCTTTACCAAAGCGGATACTGTTATCAGCGTAATATTAAATCATGCTCAGGCTGCTGCATGATGTTTAATGGGTTCCTGATATTAAGCTGGAATCTGGGAAAATAACACAAGCATTGTGAGTAAAGAGCATGATTATCTGTGTCTGTTTATGCACATGTTAAAGGAATTGTTCAGCATACAAATAAAAACTGGGTAAATAGATAGGCTGTGCAAAATAAAAAAAAGTTTAATGTAATGTTTCAAGGTTGGAGCGACTAGATGTTTACAGGGCTGGATTTTGCGAATCCGCACCCCAAGGCCGCATGGTCCTAGTGCTGGCCCCTTTATGTTTCCTGGAAAAAAATATCGGCCTTCCTTTATATTTATCCTTTATATTTACCCTATTAATAACATTGGGATCAACCATCATTTTTAAAATACCGGCCAGGTGGCAACCCTAGCACATGCCCCCCCCCCGGCATGGTCCTGGCACCGGCCTAGCGGGGAGCTTGCAAGCACGCTTGCGATGGAGCACTGGGTAGCTTTGAGTCCCCAGTGCTCCTCAGAGATGCGGCTGGGCGGCATGCCGCCCTAGGCCCTGTCCTTTATGGTGTGGCTGCAAATTCTGGCCTAGATGTCTAACATAATAGCCATAACACTACGTCCTGCTTTGCAGCTCTCTTGGCTACCAGGCAGTAACCAATCAGTGACTTGGGGGGGGGGTCACATGGGTCATACCTGTTGCTTTCGAATCTGAGCTGCATGCTGAGGATCAATTGCAAACTCACTGAACAGTTATGTCCCATGTGGCCCTCCTTCAAGTCACTGACTAACTCAGAGTTAGAGAGCTGAAAAGCAGGAAGTAGTGTTCTGGCTATTATGTTACACCTCCAGTCACTCCGGCCTTTAGACATTACATTTTTGGCTAACTAACTATATTAGAAACATCTTTTTGCACAGCCTATCTATTTACCCAGTTTTTATTTTTAGATTGAGCTGTTCCTTTAATATCAACGGTTGAACAGTGGAACAGCGAGTGATGTACAGAAGTTGTTCAAGAACTTCCAGATTTCATTGACATTTCTGACACATTATATTCAGCCAGTAAAATCATTGTATATATACATGTGAATGTTATAAATACTTAAATGGGGCAAGAAAGCTGTCACTGCTGGGCGCTACAGCAGGCTAATGCTGACCATGTCGAAGGAACCAAATGCGTCTCTGGTGCCTTGGGGCATAATTCTGTGTGAGTTTTGTCTCCTGTATCCCACTAACCAGTTCCCATCTGTTCCATACATCGGCCTGCAAGTCTCCCTTTTCTATCTTCATTTACATGAGTGTGCCACTTCTGCTTTCTTTTCATTGTATTATTCTCTGTCTTTGAAATTGCTGCTTCTTTACCCTTTTCTTTCACTTCCCCTGGATTGTTTTTTTTTTATTATTTGGAGTGGTTGTATCAGAGGTGATTCTAATGCAGGAGCCACCTGAGGCAAAAGGCGATTACCTTTTCCTGCGCCAGACAGGGTGCACATTGGTAGTACAGAGATAGGGTTGCCACCTACACGGTTTTGACCCAGACAGCCCGGCTTTTTGAATGGCTGCCGGGTCAAACCTGCCTGCCCGGTTTTCCAAATTAGGAAAACCGGGCAGGATTTCCTATGATTCACTCGGTGACCGGCCAATCTTGTCATAGCCCTGACGTCACTGCCCCGCTGCATCACAGCCCCGCCTGGATTGCACCTGGCGAAAAGGTTGTAGTCTATCAATTGTACCCTATCGTACTAATAAACCGGAAATTCGTCTTTTAAAGGTACAAGGAGCAACTTGTTTTTGCTTCCCTTGGTAACCTGCCCAGCGCTGACTGAGGTGAGTTTTTCAACTCGCCTTATTATTTGTGCATTGCCCCTGGTTACTAATTTTAAAATTGTTCACTTCCTGCTTCCTAACCTGGTAACATCTGTTCTCCTATGACACTTTTGGTTTGCTAGCTTCTCTATGACATCACTCCTCCCTAGTTCTGGTTTGCCCAGATAAAAAAAAAATCAGCAAATCAGATGTTAGTTTTGAAAAGGAGACCAGAAAATATTAGCTACTGAATGGTTGCTTGGGGTTACTAGACCAGTAACAAACATTGCACCTTCTATTATATGCCCCTTTATGTTTCTATAAGATCCTTCAGCAGCCCTATGATCATCACTGGGTCTGATTTAGTTTGTATCGCACTGATGCTTTGTGGTTTTTTTTTTAGATAAATATTCTTTTAAACAAGGGTCATTTTGCCTATTGATTTCTTTAAGCAGCGTCGGACTGGGGGGCCCAGGGCCCCCCGGGCCTGCAGCTTTAGGGCCCCCCTACACCATCCCCCGGTCCCCCAGCCGCAAAGTCCATCCATGGCCCCCTCCGCATGCGCATCTAACTTTTTACGGAGTGCAAGTGCTGCTGGTGTCTTGGTTAGGAGAAGGAGTGCAGGGCGCGGGACTGGGCCTGCGGGTGTTTTTTCCAGGTGTCCCGCTGGCCCAGTCCGACCCTGTCTTTAAGAGCTTTTACAGGTGTCCATGTTATACCGTTGCCAAACCATAAGGAATATGGTGGGGGAGTTGCAATGCTTTGCATCTTCCATATATACCATGTATGCCTATAGAAGATGCAGTTGTCATATAGGACCACTAGAGGTGTTATTGCATTGGTATCTATGGAGAATGCGGTTGATAGGAGTAATCAGAGGGACTACTCCTATTCAAAAACACTTTTTATCTTTTGTGGTGAACCACTTTGACATTTAAAATTATATGACTATATATTATATCTGAATAATAGTTCGTAATCAAATATAGAGAAATAGATGTTGTGGAACTTCAATAATGTATTCCTACATTATCCCTACTTATAAGGAAGGTATATTGTCCCTTTAAGGGACAGGGAAATATGTTTAATATACTGCACAGAAGAGAGATGGCATGATCAAATATATAAACTTTACAGAAGGGAGACCAACGCAGGGCAGAGCCAACCAACAGAGATGGTAACGAGAGCCAATGTGTTACAGAAGCCAGAGAAAAGATTAATGCAGAATGTTAATGAGGAGGTTATGGTTCTGCAATCTAGGGGTTTTACACCCTTTGCTAAATGGACAGGCTGGGTGTGAAAATTCGTTCTCATCTGTCAGGGTTTTTTTATGTTTCTATGGAAATATATGAGAGATGGTTTGCTTTTGTGTGCCTTGGTATTTAGCTCAACCCCTTGAGCACAGGGAGGTCACGGAGGGAAGGCTGGAATAAAGATCCAATCTTTAGTAATGCAGTCAGATACAAATGACACTTTCAGTTTTTGTGTTATCTCTTACTTATTCCTCCTACATTTCATAACTGGAAACTTTTTATTGCTAGCGGGCTGCAGGTTAAACAGCCTTGTCCTAGAATTTGGTTTAATCCACATGCCTCCAGTCTTGTCTGAAAGCAGCAGGGAGAGAAGTATATTCTTCTTCTAAACCAGGGGATCCCAAACTGTGGGGTTGGTAAATAGTGATGGGCGAATTTGCGCCATTTCGCCGAAAAAAAACACAAATTTCCTGCGAAATTCACGAAACGGCGAAAAATTTGTGAAATGTTTCTCGTTTTTGACGCCAGCGCCCGTTTTCTGACGCCGGCGTCCGTTTTCGGAATTTTCACCAACGAAATTTTGCGGGCGAATTCGCGCCTGCCGAATAAATTCGCCCATCACTATTGGTAAAGCATCGGCTGCTGGAGGCCTAATTTCAAGGCCAGTAAGGGAGGAATAAATACATATTTGAATTCTGGAAACTATGGCAGGGTGACTTCTTGAGCAATATTTCCTTATATGAACATTCCCACATAATGGGGAACAAATGCTGGACCTCAAAGGGGAACTAAGCCCAAAAATGTCTAAAACTTCTGATCAGAGGAATATGTGAAGCTGTAGTTATTCATTAACTGTGTAAGTGACAGTGTTCTGGTTACATATAATGTGTTCATCATCACCAAATACTAATCACATTAGAGAGTCCAGGGAAGTACTGCACTTTCATTCTTTTCATTCTTTATTTTAAAATCATAAAATCTAGGAAAAGGTTCAAGAAATAACACCTATATTGGATGTCAAATGAATTCCTTTTGAAAACCAGGAAAACAAATCACCGTCAAATATTTGCAAAAATAAAAAAGAACAACAAGTAGTAAGCCTGAATAAGGGCTATTGTCCTGCAGCTATACGGCACTTGTATGGAGCCTGGCAGCTGATAGAGCTCACTGTGTGCAGTAACTAGTACAGCTGAGTATATGGTTAGCATTACACGCCTACCCGCATGGTATAAAAATAACTATTTCAAGGAAATATAATTAGTACCTTTCTACCTGTTTCTTTATGATACTATGGAATCCGTATAATTACTGCACAGTAAGTTGGCATATCAGTATTGTCTGTGTATCGCTTGTGGGAAGATTTCTGTAGGGATCCAGCGAAGGGAGAGAGATGGGAGAGATGCAGTTATGCAAGTAAAGACTGTGCAATACTCACACCGATAGATATGAAGGCATTTGCCTTCTTGCTTTGCAAATGTGTAACTATTAACATGTAATCCTGTGCCTGTATAATAATTTCTATTCAAAGGTTTCTGTTGTTCAGTCTGTCCTGCTGGTGAAGGTGAGGGGTTGGGGGTTGCATCTAATTCTCCTTATGTCAAGATCCTTCCATTAGTATAAAATAGAAGCTGTTTTACAATTACTTCCCTGAGCCTTCACACTTCTCAGCAAACCTTTCACCCTCCCCTCCATAGAAATTAGTAAGGTCTCACAAAATACACAAATTATTCTAACCAAGATAAAAAAAGGTTTCTTACCAGCTTGTTGGTTGAGCTGCTCCAATCTCCTCAAAACTCCTTATTTAAAACCTGTCTCTCTTCTTCAGACTTTTGCTCCCTAACTTTGCTGCTTGTGCCTCGGCTCAGTCTGCCTCCATGTGCTGTGAATCTCGTTGTATCACCTTCCAGGTTCCTCACTGACTCTGACCTCAGTCTGCTTTCCACTTGCCCAGAGTTGAACAAGTCCCTATTTGCACTTCTCCACTCAAATGGCCACAGTTAAATTTAGATCCCTGCAAATATTCTCTATATCCCCAACCATTTTATTTACTGCCTGTCGTTTGGTTCTTCTGCCTCTTTATAATTGTCCCCTTTGTCTTTTCCCAGTCTGTCCATCTGGCTCCATTGTCTTTCTAATTCCCTGGCAATTATTCTCTTCTCTTTCCTCTTTGCTTCTGACCTTATGCTTGCTATCTTTCTATCTGTGTTTCTTCTTCTTTCCCCCCTCTTTAGACACTTCCCTTTGCCTCAGTTTCCCATTCAATCTGTTCTGCTCTCTGCCCCACTCTCTCTCTGTATCTGAGCAGTTTGTGATTGTGCACAGGAATCTGACAACGCTGGGCTGGATGATCTCCCCTCTACATGTGATCACAGTGTGTATTCACACTGCATCCTGGTGGAACAGAGAGAGAGGAATAGCATTGCATGGGCTCAGGATCACACATGTTCCCTATACCCCTTTATACTCCTGAGCAAAGTCAGCTTCTGAAAGTTCTACTGAACATGTTATAATTTTGTTTAAAAGACTATTATTACCTGTAATAATAATGATTATGTATTTTTTTTACAGTAGAACCCATATTTTAAGCTTTTCAGGGGACCAGAAAAAAAATTATGTAAAATCCAACAAAATGTAAAATCAAGGAAATTCATGATGTATTATATATTGGTTGGATACTTCTACTTTCTGATATGAAGAGGGGCTCTCCATGGCCAAATAATGGTTCTCAAACAACTGGCCTATATTGAAAAATCTATCTCTAAAGCCATCTTCCTGGCCAGTGATCCCCAACCAGTAGCTTGTGAGCAACATGTTGTTCTCAGTGGCCTTAAAGCAGGTGCATATTTTTTAATTCCTGTTTAGGCTACCAGTCCATATAGGGGCCACTAAATGGGCAATATCCTTATTTGTCCCACCCAGGAACACGTTTTTTTGCTCCCAAAATGTGCTTTTTACATCTGAATTTTTCTCACGGGTGAAAAAGGTTGTGGATCCCCATTCTAGGCTATGTTGCCTTCACCTGTTTCACAACTTTAAGGAGGTCACCTACCTTACATACATTTACATTACTAAAATACATTTAATATACATTACACATAAACAATGTCTTCTTGCTGCTCCCTTAACCCTGGGCTTTGGGTCTCCAGCATCCATACAAAAGTATTAGATACGGTGAGTGTAGCCAGTCAACCCACTGTTTATCCATTGTATTCAAACAACTTGGAGCTAGAATCAGGTTTCCAACTAGAGATTTAATGTCTTAGGTCAGACTCATGTGATGTGGTTCTAAAACACAGTTTCATCATTTCATAATGTTTCATTATATAAAATCTTGTATTATATAAAATCTTCGTATTGTATAAAATCTTCACATTTTGACTTTTTATGTTGTGAGAAGATGTTCCCAGAAACAAAGGATCTTAGAACAGGCTTTTCAGTTGTTCAGAATAATAGATGATGCCTCTGGGCTTGCTATGAGTGCAGAATGATAAAAATCCGTATTGCAGAAGGGAATTCAGTTCATGAAATATCCCATCTTAAAATAAAATTACAGCACTGGCCCAGACACAGTTTCAGTAAAACTTTAGTGGTTCAGGAGAGGTTATTTACTAAACTCCGGTCTGGCTTTTTGGTGCAAAATTAGAATTTTTCATGTTTTTTTTAAAAACTCAAACTTTTTGGGATTTATTAAAGCCAGATGCTGCAAAATCCAAAAGGATTGGAGGGGTCCCTATCCTATTTGTAAGTTTCTGTGTTCTGCGCTGGAATTAGCCCGAAAATCGGACTATTTCGGGCTTTTCATGCAAAAATATGAAAAATTCTGGCTTTTCAGGCAAACTTTGGGCGACTTCGGAAAACGAAACCCCGGGTTTGATTAGCGCCGGCATTTTTTCATTTTAGCTGGCGCAGAGTGAGGGAAGGCATTTGGGGAGATTGGTCGCCGCAAAGACGAGGCAGTTAGTTGCCAGGTGACCAAATCTCTCCAAAACGCCCAAGTGTGGACTTACCCTGAATATGGGAAATATTGATCTCCCTATAAGTGCCCTAGTTTTAAAAGCAGAATATTATATACAATCTGATAAGAAATAACACAGGTTTAAGATTAGGATAAGTTACCTTCCCCGCTCAGATCAGATTGATGATAATAAAAGACCTTTCTGAGTATGTAGAAAAGAACCCAAGACAGTTATATCAGATGTTGCTAGGAGACTTTCCAAAAATAGTTTAGGTAAATGGCTCTGACTCCTGTTTGCTCTTCCAACAAAATGAAAGGCATGTACAGAAAACCTGGTCACATGTCTCAGAGTGATTAATTTGAATTTTGGTTTGAGGGGAAAAGGGTTAAAAAGAGTCTAGATGAATAATCATCTACTAGTCTTTCCAAAGGTATTATATTATAAAGGGAAACTATTGCCATACAAAAAGAAATACAAGTTTCCATTTGTGTTTGAAGGAAAATGATATGAAATGTTCAGTAAAAACAGGATAGGGATGATAATGCATGAGTTACTTTGTACTTCTAGTCACTACGTCGCTTGAATCTACTCTCCTCCATTCAAGAGACAGAAATCTCGCAATGCTGTAAAAATTGTGATTAATGCTGCCTTTATATTAGAGTATCACTTAACATGAGTCACAGATTTATTTACTTAAGGGTATTCCCAGCATACAAAGGACTCCTGGCCATGCTTGGATACTGAAGCAGCACTATGCAGCTGGTAAGAAGAAGATTTCCAAACACAGCAGTACCTAGTTAAGCTAGGGAAGCAATGAATCCAGAATTGGCCTTTTTCAGATAGATTCAGATTTGACCAAATCTAAGTGCTTTGCCGAACCACATCCAAATCCTTGAAAACACCTGACTTTTCATCACATGAACAAGGAAATAAATTTTTTTCTTTTTAATCCTTCCTTACCCAAATTTGCATGTGCAATTTAGTATTCTGATATAGATTGGGATTTGGCTGAATCCTTAATAAAAGATTAGAAATTCACCCAAATCCTAAAAAAACTGTAGGTACCCACTGTACCACTGAGCCTCAAGAGATATAGGCAAATGAGCCAGATGTGGCCCTCCAATTAATTTTTATGGTCCCCTGTCCCCTGTGCATTACACTCCATACACTGCTGTGCTTTATTTCATCGTCTATATAACCTGGCCCACTCACATGTTGCATGTCAGCTAATTTGCCCACTACATGAAAAGAGTCGGCCAGTGCTAGGCTAGAGGAATGATAACTAGAGGATAGGCCACTATTAGAATACAAGCAGTAAAAGGTTGCAAAATGATACTTTTATCATTTTATATTCATAAAGAATAGGCACATTTATAATAATTTTTTGCACTTTTTTGTGTTAATGCAGGAAAAAAGTCTGCAAACATTAATGCACAGTTACATCTTATTTTCCCATATGGAAAAACATAGGAACAGAAATAATAGTCACTGGGGCATGTGCCAACATTTGGGACCCTTGTAAGTCAGTGTTTAGTAACACCCCCTTAAGCACAGCTTATAAATGGCTTTTGCATTCGGCTAATCAAAATGCCTGTTCCTAGTGCTGTCTCCCCCCAAGCCATTTTAATGCTGGGTGATGATGTCATGGGGGAGGAGAGCAGTAACGTAACTAAGGACGGTCGGCAAATATTCAGGTGATTGGCATAGCAGACAAAGGTTTGGATACAGGATTGATTTGGGGTGATTAGGTTCTACTACAAATCCAGACCCCATGGAACCTGATTGGCATTCTACCACAAAGTTTCACACACAAGCACTGCAAGCAACACTTTCTGTTGTTTTTCCCTCGTACAGCCAGCCGTGAGCTTTTCATTCTCTGGTGCATGTAGAATAATGACATGAAAATGGAAAACATATTTATTAACTCTCCAAGTCATACATTCATTAGTACACAAGAGGTGCTACAGATTAGACCAGCCAGAAATGTGGGTTCATTCTTCCTTTTCAGGCAGTGAAGGATAGAAATGTATATACTTAAAAACGGGCATTTTTTGGTTATTGTATACATTTTATTTAAGTGACATATTTCCGCCCAAAATGGTGTTTATTTTCTAAAAGGTGAATGGTCATTTTAAAGGGTAGCTTGGGTGACTTGGGCAATGTAAGGAGTTTGCTTGTACTTCTGCATGACTTTCCTCCAGGTACTCTGGTCTCTTCCCGCTTTCCAACAATATACAGACAGGGTAATTGTCTCTGGTTAAATTGACTATATGTAATAGAAACTTTAGATTGTAAACTCCACTAGGGCAGGACCAGTGTGAATGGTGTATAATCCCAGTGAAGTGCTGCAGAAATGTTTTGGCTCTATATAAATAATTAAGAACTAAATAAATAAATGTAATGCTTTCAATCATGTGTCTTTAAGAATCATAATCATATGTCTATAAGAACCATTACAAATAAGAACCATTCAATGTTACTTTTTTCCTTAGTGCACCTACAGTATACTCTGTGTTAGGGATAAACCCCATTTCCCTGTGGTCTGGTGCTTTCCCCTGTCAACTAAATGCTCTGCACCTGCTCTTCAGTGGCGGCGTGCCAGCTTCTTTTCCATCCGAGGGAAGAATGAGAAGGAGTTTGGGAATATATACCATATGGAGTCTATTCTCAGACATGCCAGATACAAGCCCACACCTTTTACACTTTAGGGCACCGAGTGGAGACAGAGGACTAACATTTTTCCACTTTCACAAAAAAAGTTAAGAGTAGTGATGAGTGAATTTTTTTGGCAAATTTCACTGCAAAATGACGCCCATAGACTAATGGGTGAAAAAATTTGTCGCACAAAAACATTATTTTGTCTCCAATAGATTCAATGCATTTTAACAAATTTTCACCTTTTCACGAATTTTCGGCAAAGCAAAACGAGCCAGATTTGCCAAAAACTAGTTACGAGCCATCCACTTATGGAAAACTCCTTTTCAAAGGGACAAATGTGCTTATGCTATAAACTTAGGTTTATGAATAAACATCATGAAAACATATCAGCCAAGTTTCTGAGGATCAAAGTACTCCATACCACCACACAGAACATAAAGTAGAAACTTCCATACAAGTATTTTATCATTTCTATAACATTACTATAGAATACATTGATAAACATTTAATGCTTTGACATTTTTTTTGCTCATAGACAAAATAGGTTTATTGAGTATAAGTCACATCTAAGCAACACACAGCTAAAAGAGCCACTCGCGTGCCAATAATTGTACAATTTGTAAAAAAAAAATCCAGTTTTTTTTTATTTTCACTGATAAATCATCGGAATGTGATGGTTTGGGATTAAATGCATTTCTTCATATTGACAAATCAGGTTCAAGTTGGACCCAATGGCCTGGGGCAAACCATATGTGACTGTTTCATATGCAGCATCAGACTGGAGACCCTTGGGCCCAATGTCGAATCTAACCTTCAGGGCCCTGCTGCTATGAACCACTCCTCCCTGCTGATAGGGTTGGTGCAGGGTTGTGACGTTTTGGGGGCGGGGTCACTACATTTTGGGGGAGGGGTCGTGATCAAATCAAAGCCCGCTTGGCAAGGAAGGGACTGTGGAACTTGGATTAGGTGAGTGGGCAGGGTTGGAAGGAGCTGAGAGAGGGTTGTGGGGGCGGATCTGAGGCAGATCAGGGCAGAACTGAGGTGGACCAGGGGTAGATCTAAGGAGGGCCAGGGGCGGAACAATATGCTGTTTTATTGTAAATGATTCTGGCACCCTGGCTCTTGCTTTCAAAATAGAGTGCAAACTTTTGTTTTTTACATAAATATATATAGATACTGTATATATATATATATATATATATATATATATATATATATATATATATATATATATATATATATATATATATATGTCTACAGAGACCCACAATCAAATGCTGTGCACATATATTCATTATGCATGTATTTCTGCAACAACTTCCTTATTCTCACCATGATCTCTAATTTTCTTTTCCTTCTATTTTTCATTTGAACTGCTGCATTCCTCCTTTTTCTTCATCTCTGCCTCTAATTCTCCCTTTAACCTTCTCTTCTTGCCCCTTTTCTATCCTGCTCCACCTTTCACCCTTGTGGCATTTTGCCATTCTCATTTTGCTTATACATTTTTTTTTATTCTCTCTTCCTTTCTCTTTGTCACATTCTCTTCACCTTTGATTCTCTCCTGGCTGCGTTCTGACTTTGATCACTTCTTAATTTTTTTCTAGATCTCTTTTTTGCTCTATTCTGCCAATTTATCCTTGCTTTCCCACTTCCTAGTAATCTTATACACTTATTTTCTTAAGCTCTTCTGTTATATAATTTTGTCAATGCTTCCCCTTTTCTGTTGTTCTTCCTTCCTTCTCTATACTCTTCTTTCACCAGTCACATTTTTCTTATTTTCTTCCCTTTTGTCTTCATGTCCCCTCTGCTCCATTTAGTTCTATTCTTATGCTTTGCAGTAACTTACAGTGCAGTGGCTGGGCGACCTTATTTTTGAGTTCATGGAGATGCCTATATAGAAATTTCTGAATCCATAACATTTAGATTTAGACGAATGCTGAACCCTGTACAAAAGATTTGGCCAGATCAGGAACCCAAACTGAATCCTTATTTGCATATTTAAATGAGCAATACAAAAACCCTACATCAACTGGAAACAAAGTTGTCATTCAGTTGTCAAGAACTTGATTTGGTTTGGTTGAACACGTGGAAGCCTGTTTATCAACAGTCTCATTTTAATGGTTTTAGAGGTTTTTGAAACCATGACTAAACTCACTTCTCTAAAACCACAAATATCATGAATTTTATTAAAAAACCTGAACTGAAAAAGCACAAATGGGAAAAGTCACAGAAAGGTTATGAAAACCTGGGACTTTTTCATATTGTTGCACAAAAGCTAGTTTTAAAAACACTCGAAAACCTTTTCCAGTACTAAACATGACATTTGCCATTGACTTCTACATGATTTCAACAGGTTTTAGCTGGAGTATGTTTGTGTTTGCAATTGTCACAGTTTGTCGCATAATAAATCCCATCAAAAAGCCCTTCTGAAAAAGGCGTGGTTTAATAAATTATCCTGTCTAGGATTTGGCTGAATCATGCAAATAATTTTAGGATTTGGTAAAATCCGCAGCCAAATCTTAGATTTGATTAGGTGTATCCCTACTTTATATACTTGCTATGAAAGGAGATCCTCACCTGAATAATTCAACCAATATTTATGTGCTGCATAAATTCAATGGAAGTTATCTTGATACATCTTGCGGTTAAAATATAATGGCCGTATATGCTGCAGCAAATACATTACACTACATAAGGCCAGGGAACTTTAATAAAATTATATAGAGTTGTTATAATGCCGTACACATGTGCCCACAGTATAGTTCAGGTGCCATATGTTATCAAATGTAGGGGGGAAGGAGGGTACCCCAAAAAATATTTTCAATCTTTTTCAGCTTATCACCCTATAAAAAGGAAAAGATGCCAGCGTTTTTCGGGACTTAGAAAAAATTTAAACTTTTTTTGGACCAAGTCCTATCTACTCTATTCTATTTCGCCTGGTCTGAGGTGGCGAAGGCAAGTCTGGCGAAAGAGGTAACGTTCAGTAAAATCAAAAACTTAGTGAATTTGCAAAGTAACGCTCTTTCGCCAGAGCAAAAATTCGCCTGGCATTAGAGTACGAAGTTGCGCCAGAGTCTATCTCCCTCACTAGCATAATTTTCGCCAGCGTTAGCCACTTCGCACTTTAGTAAATTCGCCCCCTAGACTGTCCACTTCAACATGCCAGAACTGAACTGGAGCACTTTGCTTGAACCTCATGTTTTCAGCCATTGCCTGGGATGAGCCGTACAGAAGCCCCACCATATAAGCAAAGGGCAAACTGATGGAAGATAATTTTTCCTATAAATAAGAACTGTTCCAAAATTCCTAATTGTGCACTCACACAATATCGCATTCATGCAATTACAAAGCTACGCAAAACAAGGTTTGCACATACATATCAGATTCAGATTGGGACAACTCCCTAGACAGATTCTTGGAAAAGGGGGGCATAGGTAAGGGAGCAATCTCTCAATACTATAAGAGAAACATTGGACTATACGACTATACCAAAGGAAAGGAGGGGAATGGATACAATGGTTACCTGATCTACATATGGCAGACATCCTGGAAGCACTGTGCAGCTGCATAAAGACACTACCCATACCTTCTTATAGAGAAATGTTTTTGAATATTCCATTGTTTCTATTATTCCTTTCTAAGATTATAAAAATTAAAATTATGGCAAGATAGCAAATACCCGAAACGCAACCAAAAGGACGCAGATATGTTCCACGCTCTCTGGAATTGCCCAATCATCAAGGAATTCTGGAGGGAGAGATTTTTTAATGCAAACCTCCTAAATTATACCCCGATATCTCCAGAATGAGCCACTCTAGGTCTCACAACATGCCTCCCATCCAAATTAACTAAAGGTAGTAAAAGGCTTCTAATTATTATATCATTGGTAGTGAAAAAAACCTATCCTTCAGGACTGGATCAAACCACAACCTCCATCCATTCCTCTCTTTCGGTCAAAACTGTCCCACTTGTTTAATATGGATTTGATTGAAGCCTCTATGCAGAAAGAAACAAGGGTTGAACAGTTCTTTGAAACATGGGAGAGCTATATTACTACACTACCAAATGAAAAACAACACGCTTTAGCGCAGTGCTTCCAAGGAACTTCCTGGTATACACAGAAAATAATTCTTCAAGATCCCCCAATAGTATTACAATAATCAATACTAAGCATTGTTAGTGAAGAAAGGAGGAAGTTTTAGACATATACAATTAATATTGCATGAAATAGTATATTGCTCCATAATAGATATGCACTACCTTATCCTTAAGGTGGCCATACACGGGCTGATAAAAGCTGCCGACAGACCGTGTCGGCAGCTTATTGGCCCGTGTATGGGGCCCCCCGACGGGGGGACAGAAAATCCCGTCGGATCGCGGCCGCATCTATTCGTTGATGCGGTCCCGCGATCCGACCGCCCGTTTGGGCATCGTTAGGATCCGATCGTTGGGCCCTAGGGACCACTATCGGATCAGCCTGATATTGCCCACCTCAAGGTGGGCATATCGGAGGGAGATCCGCTCGTTTGGCGACATCGAGCGGATCTCTCCATGTATGGCCACCTTAACTCAGGATCCAAAAGTTTGTAGTAATGACAATGTATATCAATAATACATATATGCAATCTCAAAACTGTATACAGAGATTAAGAATTAAAGTGACATGTAAAAATACTGTACTAATAACTTCATGCCTGAGACATGTAATAATGTCTGTTCATCAATAAAAAAAGATGTTTTTTTAAAAAAAAAAAAAAAAAACATGATCTGTTCCCATTGTTTGACATCTGGTAGCAAAACTGGAAATTGTTATTCAGACATTTTAGCAACACCAGAAACACTGCAGTAAATAACTTTCCTTTGTTTGCCAGGCACCAGTCCTGGTCCTATTGCCCAAAATAGGCCATGTGCCATTGTAAAGTGTCTCTTACCAAAGGTATGTTGGCTATGGCAATTACATTAATTAGTGCTATTATCTACATGTATAACTGCACTTTAATGCTAATGTGTGTATGTGTGTGAGTGTATACAGATGCACATACATATCCAACCTCCTCCTCACACACACCTGTTACTATATAATTAGTAACCAATTACCAGTTGCTAGAGTTATGAAAGAATAAAATACAATCACCGTACAATACTGTTCTTTCTCATTGCTCTGTTAATTACTGCCAGAAAGCTGCTTCATGTCTAAACATATTCTCCTAAAATGATTGGAATAATTTTTTAATAAGGCCAAAGTTGAAAAATAACCTCTCATTTGGAGAAAGAAACATATGACACACAGTGATATACAGACAGACACACAACAGGCTGTCTATGTGCCTATGCAAAGTTCAGTTTTACCAAAGATTAATCATGTAGGATCATGTAGAGCAGTGGCGTAACTAGATGTTACTGGGCCCCACAGCAAATTAATTTTAGGGGCCCCAAGATATCCAGAGGTTTTCCTGTTTGACCAATATGTATTGAAATTCCTCATTAATTAGGACCCCCCTGCAGCCACAGGTCTGCTTCCTATGTAGTTACTACCCTGATGTAGAGGGCAGATAATGCCTTTTACTTATTTGATTGGGCCCTTGGCCTTCTTGTATTTTAAGGCTGCAGGTTTTGGCTCCTGTGTTTAAGGGCAATGAAAACAACAAGATACAAACCAGCAGTTCAGTGGCGTAACTATAGAGCAAGCAGACTCCACAATTACAGGGGGCCAGTAGCGATCCTAGAGGGGGGTGGGCCCTGAGGGGGTGCGGGCCCTGGCCCGCTCGCACCCCCTGCTCCCCCGGTAGTTCCACCACTGAGGGGGGCCCAGGGAAAAGGGGAGGCCCGGACTGCAGGGTCTGCTTCCTCAGAAGCCAACAAGAACTGGCGCTGGCGAATAGTGGGCAGAGTCTAGGCACTGTAGTGGGTGGAGTCTGGTGGGGAGGAGTCTGGGCAGGAATTGGGCGGGAGGATGGGGATCCTCTGAAAATTTTTTTGTAGGGTGGCCCGGTGTCCTCTAGTTATGCCACTGCAGCAGTTGTTTATATAGTTGTTTATAGTTGTTTATAGTAGTTGTTTGAAAAAGCCTATACTCGGCGAAACGTGCGTCAGGCACTGCAGCTCCGCCGCTAAGTTCTTTAGCGGTTTAGACAGGGAAAAAGAGAACCGCAACGAAAGCTCATTAGTGGGTTTTAAAATGTGGGGAGGTGGAATGGAGGAAACTTGTTACTAACGGGGGTCTGGAACTTCAATGAAGCACTTGTTTAGCCACTCTGTCGGTACAAGGTGTTGCTTTTCTTAGCGTCTAGGGAATAGGCCATACCTTATAGGTGCCTCTGAGAGGACACAGTGGTAGTTTAAAACTAATTTTTGCACACCATACTGTACAGTGGTGGATCATTTTCACCTACATCTTATACAGGGCGTTTGTGTCCTGAGTGTATACACAGCGCAGTTTGGATCACAGTTGTGCTCACTTAATACTGTCATTAAACAGTTCCATTCTCAAACTCACCCCCAGGAGAGAGTTTAAGGGCTTGACCCAAAAGTTAACTCTCACTATATTACTGAACCCCCATTCTCCTCTCATCCACCATCATCACGAACGCTGAGCATTGTTCTCAATATACCCCATCGATTCACTATAGGGATACTGGGTGACGCAAGATCTAGAAGGGAACAGTCTAATGAATTAATTACGCTGCAACCCCTATTTATACATAATTCAGATCGAATTCCCACCCTTTTCTTAAGTGTTTTTAAGTGATTTTATGAATTTTTCCCTCTCACTACTGATGAATTTTAGGAGTTAATAAAAGTTATATTTTATCAGGTTCTCCATCTATGGGTTACTAGTCGTGGGTCCTATCTTGTCCACAATAAGCACTTTGGACTTTAATAGTTCTCACTTCACAATGAATTTCCGAAGATTTTCCACTTTATTTATTTAACTTTATTTATTACACAAGTACATTTCACCAATTAACATAATCAATTTACTCTTTGTCCATGATCAACTAGCTGATCATTATTTTTGAACACACAATTACTTACTTAAATTCACAAATAGATAGTGCGACACCATATACTCCTCTCTTTTTTGTTTCCCTCTGTGAGCATCGAGTTGTTTATATAGACCTCCTTCCACCTTGTCAGCTGAGGGCCTACGTTATAGGCTAGACGAGTGGTTCTTAGCCTTTCTCAGTCAGACCTTATAAGCTTACAGTCTAAAAGGCACAGAAACATAAAGAAATTAAAGTGTTTTAATAGAATAAATAGATAATGTAGTGCTGCCCTGCACTGGTAAAACTGGGGTGTTTGCTTCAGAGAGACTACTATAGTTTATATAATCAAGCTGCTGTGTAGCCATGGGGGCAGCCATTCAAGCACAAGACACATGGTAGATAACAGATACGCTATGTAGAATCCCATTGTATACTACAAGGCTTATCTGTTATCTGCTGTGTAACCTGTGCCTTTTCTCCTTTTTCAGCTTTGAATGGATGCCCCCACAGCTACCCCCCAGATTGGTTATATAAACCAAAGTAGAGTTTCTGAATCAAAAACATCAGTTTTGCCAGTGCAGGGCAATAGTACACTATATTTTAATTACTTTAAAACACTTGTTGGTGATACTATTCACTTAAAGGGGTGGTTCACTTTTAAATTAACTTAGTATGCTATAAAGAATGTTATTCTGTGGCAGTTTCCGATTGGATTTCGTTTTTGATTATTTGCAGTTTTGAATTACTTAGCTCTTTCTTCAGTTTGGCATTTCAGCAGCTATATGGTTGCTCAGGTCCAATTTAACCTAGCAACCAGGCAGTGGTTTGAAAGAGAGACAGAAATATAAATAGAAAAGAACAAACAGAAAGACAAGTAATAAAAAGTAACAATAACACACATTTGTAGCCTAGCAGAGCAATCGTTTTTTGGCTGCTGGGGTCAGTGACCCCCTTTTGAAAGCTGCAAAGTAAGAAGGCAAATAATTAAAAAAACAATAAAAAAATAAATAATGTAGATCATTTGCAAAATTGTTAGGAATAGGCCATTCTATAACATACTAAAATTAATCTGAACAGCCCTTTTAATGTTTGAACACATGTATTACGTTAGAAATAAAAACAAGGGATCATTTATTACAGGAGGCAGGTGTTGCCCTAATAATAAACCTACGGCTTTGTAGAGTCACCTTCATGGCTTTGTAGAGCAATGAGCTCATTACTGAGGGCAGGAGCAGAGCAGGTTTAGCTATGGCAAAGTTTTGCAGGGGGCTAGAATAATATATATGCTTACTTTTTCTGCCGCATAGAAAAGTGCTGGCTTCCTTTGTAATGCAGGGTGACAGAGTCATTGCATAATCTGAAGGACAGATAGAGAAAGAGCTCATTAATAATAATAAAATATTCTGACTGCAGGGCAGTACTGGGCTTCTAAATAACCTTTATGGGGTAAGTGTGGTGTTTATACAAATGGCCTGAAGGTGTCACTGTGCTAAAGACTTATACTGTGCATACTTTCTATGCAGCTTGTGGTGTTAGAGTTGCTTACTGTTGTGTAATGGCTGCATGAGCCTGCTAATAAAGCACTGTTATACTCTACTCCTCCTCGGCTAACCAAAACATAACAGTAAGTGAGGCTGTCTTTGTACAGTGCTGAGAATCTGGCGAGAAGTAGTTATAAAATGTATATAAAACACATGAATATCCTATAAATTATATCCTTATAAATGGTGCTCACGGATTTAGGTTGTGTCTCTAATTCACTGAAACGTGTTTATTATATAAAAAAATAATGGACCCCCACTGCAAAACTGTGACCCTATTAGAAGGCACCAGTCTCCTGATTTTATATGTTCACGGAACTCCTTGGTGAATTAAAATTTTTACAATAGGGGGTACATTATTCCCTTTGTAAAGTATGTATGATTATTTTATTTCTGAGGAAGAAAGGAACTGTTGAAGCGAGTGGTTTGCACTAGAGCTGCAACCTGTTTGCCTTCATAATTCTAATTGCAAAACACCAATCAATAAGCCACCTAACTGGTTGATGTCAGTGCCGATCATGCGGTCCTAGTGCCTGCCCGCATACTCCCCTACCTGCAAACACGCATGTGCGCCAGCACAGGAGCACTGGGGAGCTGCACTCCCCGGAAAAGTGGCTGGGTGGCATGCCACCCCTAATATTTTGCAGCTCTAAGCCTGGGTTGCTGTTGGTCATGGTGATGGTGCAGTTTTGCACCTATGGTTGTAAAATAAAAGTCAGTGTGTTGTGGGTTCTAAACGTCATTGGCCAGTTAAGCGAAATATTTAGCCTCACTAAAGAATTATTATTGGCTAGCATCAATAAGAAAAGATCTATCTTTATATCTTTTTATTATTTGCTATATACGCAGTGTGTTGGGAAAATGAACAATGTTAGAGGCAATATGACTCCCACAGAAAAGATGATTATTTTTTTCTTTTACATATCAACTCAGTTAAAAAAAAAAGATAAATTTAGCATCTCAGGAAAAAAATAAAATACTGAAAAAAACAAGATCTTTTGCCAAATTCGGTCACTGTGGAAATAATTCTAAAGCAGGGCCCAGTTTCCGTGGAAACGAAGGCGCTGCGTGGTGGGGAGAGAGGACCAATATAGATCGGGAGAAAATGTTGTCAACTTCTCTCCCCCCATACCTTCCTAAGTTTGAAATGTATAAATGACCCTTCAGCACATAATCCTCTGCAAATAGGGCCATGTCTGTTAAGCTGTATTTTGCAGTAGGAAAGTCTCTCTTAAATGAATGAAATAGATGAATTCATCTCAGGAGGCAAATAAGCCACCTCCATTCATAAAAGTGGAATTTGGTGCATCCTACCATTTATTTGTCCTTCTTAATTGGTTTGATCAAGTTGTTTTTTGCATTATGTACTAATTAGGATACAAATTTACGACTCAAGAATTTTTTAAAGTCAAATACGTTTGCACTGGACCCAAACACAGCTTATGATAGCCCTAATGCATTTTGGAGGGTCAGTCTACCTCCAAGTCTAATTTGTTCCTATTGTAATGGCATTTACATGTATAACAGGGTATGTAGGAGGCTGTAAACACATCATAAATAAACATGAAAGTGTGATACATGAATTATTCCCCAATTTCACCTGGAAAAATTATTAAATCACACAATAGAAATCACAAAAAATGAGTCACAAAATTAGAAGTCACAAGTAAGATTTCATGTTTATGTTTATTCAAATAAGAACATGGAAAGTAATAGAAAAAGGATGCACGTCATGCCAGGATCTTTTATAAACATTTATTTTTATTTTAATGGAAAGGGAGGAAGGAAGAAGAGGGGGGTAATAGTCTGCCTGGGAGTTCCATACCAATATTGTTAACTATATCAGCTGAGTCGCATATTACAACATACAATTGTCACTTAAACTTTTCAATAGAGATTACTGAACAGAAAAAAATGCATGTGTTTAGGGGCTATCCTGTAGATTGACAGGATAGCCAGACTCTTGAGAGGCTGAGCATTAGGGAAAGGGGATGGAGATCTTTGCCTGCCTTTTTCTACTTTTCCTAAAGTGAGTTTCAGCAAGTGGCCAATTCACACAGTGTGACCCTGTTTTCAAGGTTTGCATGACAAACACTGTAACTGTAATGTTTTGGCTTTGGCTTTTTTGCTGCCTCTGTCAAACTGAAAATTGCATGCAATTAAATGTCAGTGTAACTGTATCACTAGATCCAGCAGCTAAATTGGACTTTAAAGGGACAAGCGGTAATACATCCAGCTGGTGTGATGACAATGAGCTAGAGCATGGCCGCCATCACAGGGTTGCCCAGTCATACTGGGCCTGATGTATTTTGTTTTTTAAGGGGGGCCTAGGAAGACAATCAAGGGCCAAAGGTAGCCAGAGCCGAAGCTACTGAAAGGAGCCGGAGGGAGCAGGAGCCGCCTAAGGCAGCCAAAACCACTGAAGAGACTCAAGTTTTTTTTAACTTGTAGGGGGGCAATCACCAATGTTTTTTTTTTATTTGTAGGGGGATCCTGACTTTTTTATGGGAAGCCTGAACACCAATGATTTTTTAACTTGTAGGGAGACCCTGCCACCAGTGGGTTGTTTTAACTTGTAGGGGGGGGGGAAACGGCCACCAATGGGGTTACCCTTGAGGCCAATGGAGCAATTATGGTAGCAGGGGTGGGCAGAAACTAGTTATGGTTTCTGTATATGTTTGTCAAAGGATACTTTGCCCAAGGTTTGGGGGCCAAGAAAATAATCTACTGTGAGCCCCAGTACAATCTAGTTAGGCCACTGGGGACTGGATTTCTGATACAACAGGTTTAGCAAAATTGTGCTAACTCCCCCAAAAACACGGAAAGTCTTGACCTTTGGGTGTGTCATAAGACATGATAGGCTCTCAATAAATGACCTAAATATTCAAACCCACTGATCATAGGAGGACACAGCTTTGGTAATTATCTACAGTTATTTTGGAAAGTTTAGCCCTGAGCCGTGACCTCAACCCAATACTTATGGGGTGAATTGAAATGGCGGTGAGTCAGGCTGGATCGTACAACAATAGTGCCCAACCTCTGTTAAGCTCTTGGAGTTTTTGTTTTGCTTTTTAAGACAATCTCATCCTGGTCCTAGTTTAAAGGAGCAGTTCACCTTTAGATTAAGTTTTATCATGATGTAGACAGTGATTTTTAATTTTTGTGGTTTGTAAGTTATTTAGCCTTTTGTTCTCCAGTTTGGTATATTAGCAGCTGTTTGTCATGGTCTTATTTTCCCCTGAACCAGGCACTGGTTTGAGTGAGCGACTGGATTAAGTATAGGAGAGGAGGTGAATGGGAGATAACTAATAAAAAAAGTAACAATACCAAAAAGTGTAGTCTCACAGAGCAATAGTTTTATGGCTACCCCCCATTTTAAAAGCTGTAAAGAGGTAGAAAAAACTATATAAAAGAATAAAAAATGGAAACTGGTTGCAAAGTTGCTAGCACATACTACGGGGCAGATTTATTAAGGGTCGAATTGAAAATTTGTTAATTTTTTTTTTGGTCAAAACTCTCAAAATCGAATTGTGAATTATCCAAACTTGATTCGAGTTTTAATTCGAATTTTCGAGATTTATCATATTCTGGCCCTTTAAAACGTAGAATTCGGCTATTCACCACCTAAAACCTGCCAAGTTTATGTATAAGTCAGTGAGAGAGGTCTAGGGACCAATTTGGACATGTTATTAGCCTTCCTGACATTCAAGTTTTTTTCTCTGAATTTAGTCAAAATCGATTTGAGTTTTTGAGTCGGTAAAATTTTTAGGAGTTTTAGATATTCAATTTTTTAAATTACATAACCCCCCAATCGAATTTCGAGCATATTCGAATTTAAAGGAGTTTAAAAAAACTCACATGAATTTGAAATTCGACCTTTGATAAATGTTCCTTTATAAGTTAACTTAAAGGTGAACCATACCCTTAATGTAATGCTCAAATAAAGTGTTTGATTATGAAAAGCAGATTTCAACCAAGTTTGGTGATTTAATGGCTATTTCTTTCTCTCCGCAGATTCCAAGTTTTAGGTGTTTGCTTAAAAACATGCCGGATCCATGTAAGTAATACAAATAAGATCAGGTCTCGTCAAGATGTTCCAGCTAGTATCTAATTACTCGTGCATACTGCAAGCTTTCCTGAGTCAAACTCAATCACATCAAGTCTGTGGAAGTCTAAGGTGTGCCTGGGAATTGTGCATCTACTTCTGTCTGTAAATGCTACCTGCTAGTTGGTTTCTATGGGATACTAGGTAAGTAGAAAATTTGTTACCCCCTTTAGTGTCATTATCCGTGCCAGTCGCAGGAATGGTAATGAGCCTACCTTTGCCACTCTGCTGCATTGACTTTATTCAGTAATAGATAAGGAAGGATTCATTGCTTAGATGTCACAGAACTTGGATAACATACAGCCTAGGCTCCAGAAGACATTTTCAACATGTTTATTACCTTGATGGTCGCCGGTAAATTTGTAATACGCTTCAAAAAGAATCCCCAATTCACTTAGAACTTACCTTTTTTTCCGGCCTTCTGGCTACCGCGTGTCGTGGCTCCACCCCTTCTGCATCACAGAACACCCCTTTTGTTCCCCCACCGAACGGTGAAAACTTTGAGAAAAGGTGGCTGTCAGGAGTGCCCGATGGCGCTCCCGTCTCTGGCGCCGCCACATGCAAGATGACGGCGCCCATGTTCCTAGTGGGTCGATGCCGGCACCCTTACGCCCGAATATAGAAATTCCTGACTTGTGTTCCTGGGTTCCCTAAATTCCTATTCTGCTGTTTCCTGGATTCCTGACCTCTGCATTGACCCCGATTCTGATTCTTGCTGCCTGCCTACTGAACTCTTGCCTGAACTTGACTACGCTTACCCTGACACTTTTGGATACTGCAAACTTGGACTTAAACCCTAAGCTTCCTCCTTGGTCCAGACTTCCGATAGGCCCCCTGACAGTGGCAACTCTAGGTGCGACGACAAAACCATAATAATTGGACACAGCTCTGGAGCCACTGCAGCTATGAGGTAGGTATATCTAATATTTTCCTCCGTGCATATTCAGTACTGAGCAATGCTAGTTTTTTTTTCACTCACAAGAGGCCTTGCCCATAGCAATCTGTCAGTTGGTGATATTTAAAGGGATACTGTCATTGAAAACATGTTTTTTTTTTAAATGCATCAGTTAATGGTGCTGTTCCAGCAGAGTTCTGCACTGAAATCTGTGTCTCAAAAGAGCAAACAGATTTATTTATATTTAATTCTGAAATATGACATAAGGCTGTTTCCCAGCTG
The DNA here is from genome assembly GCF_017654675.1 of Xenopus laevis. Taxonomy (NCBI): domain Eukaryota; kingdom Metazoa; phylum Chordata; class Amphibia; order Anura; family Pipidae; genus Xenopus; species Xenopus laevis. The sequence goes on from NC_054378.1 coordinate 101,748,635, forward strand.
CCCCCAGTCATGTGACTTGTGCTCTGATAAAATTCAGTCACTGTTTACTGCTGTACTGCAAGTTGGAGTGATATCACTAACCTCCCTTTATTCCCATGCAGCCTAACAACAGAACAATGGGAAGGTAACCAGATAGCAGCTCCCTAACACAAGATAACAGCTGCCTGGTAGATATAAGAACAGCACTCAATAGTAAAAGCCAAGTCCCACTGAGACACATTCAGTTAAATTGAGTAGGAGAAACAAGCAGCTCCATCCTAAAGTGCTGGTTGTTTCTGAAAGCACATGACCTGGCAAAATGACCTGAGATGGCTGCCTACACACCAATAACTAAAAAATATACACTTGCTGGTTCAGGAATGAAATTTTATATTGTAGAGTGAATTATTTGCAATGGAAACAGTGTAATTTTGAAATAAAAACGACACAATAAAAATAATGACAGAATCCCTTTAACTTCTAGCCTCAACCTTCCATTTCTACCAAGGAGGTAAGATCCATTATAAACTGAAGGTGCTTTCCAGTTGTATTGCTTTGTTCTGTTTCGTACAACAGATGGTATAGATACACAACAACATGGTCTCTTGATAGTTTACTATAAGACAGAGACTTGCAGCATTGTCTGTCATCATCCATCCTTGTTTCACACGGTGCAGCCAACACGGCAGACTAGTTTAATATATGTAGGCACTTGCACCATGGCAATAAGCAGATTTTTCTATTTGCATTTTACAGGAGAATACTGTATGTAGAAACAATGGCCGTTGCTGTTAATTGACTTTGGCCAAGTTCTGACTGAGCTGATGTATACTGCAGGACTTGTTTAGAAATTGCTAACATGGCTGTCTTTGCATGCTTGATATCTAATTTAGGGATTCACTGAATCCTCTATTTTGGGATTTGGACAAATCCTGAATCTTTCACGAAGTATTCAGCCAAATTCAAACCTTAATTTGCAATTAGTGAAAGGAAGGGTTAAAAAGAACTGCACACACAATGTTGAACAACCTCCCACAATATCCTTATTAGTGTGATGAAAAGTCTTATGATTTTAAGGATTTGGTGCAACCAGGCAACTGAATCCTGGATGTTGTCCCTAATCAAATTACAGGTATGAAATCTATTATCCAGAAAGCTCAGAACCTGGGAATTTCCGGATAACGGGTCTTTCTGTAATTTGAATCACCATACTTTGTCTACTAAAAAAATCATTTAAACATTATACAATAGGATTTTTTGCCTCGGGATCGAGTTCAGGTACAAGGTACTGTTTTATTATCAAAGAGATTTTAAAAAAATTGTTTTTAAAAATTGTAATTATTTGATTCAAATAACGTCTGTGGGAGATGGTGTTCCTGCAATTTGGAGCTCTTTGAGATAATTGGTTTCCAGATAATGTATCCTATACATGTACTTTCTCGGCTTTTTATTTTTGATGCACAAATTTCTAAAGGAAATACAATTCAGATGTTTTTTCCCTGTATACACAGGATATTTCAGCCGTGTGGTCGTATCATTCAGTTTGGCTCCACAGATGACACATTCTTGCCATGGCACGAGCAGCAAGTAGTGATCAACTGCCTAAGTGCCGACCTGTACAAATATACAAACAGCGGGCACTTTCAAACACTGAATTTAATGAACTGAGTGCAGTGAACAAACTCATTCCTGCTTCCATGTAAATACTGTCTCCTGCCACTTGTACACTTGCTCTGATTATGGAATAAATAAATTATTTATTTATATAAAGTAACCACATTCAGTTATGCCAGGGGTCATCAAACTACGGCCCGTGGGCCAGATACGGCCCTCCAAGGTTATTTAAATGCCAGCGTCATTATCGTCAACCGGTGGGACGCTCTGGGGGCGAGGAAAAGAAAGGATCTGCGTGTAGCAGTTTAAAGGAGAACCAAACCCTTAATTAAACCCTAACGGTCCGTACAAGAAGCACAGTAGGCAGGGCCTTATTTATACATAGGCCCCACGGTTTTTGGGGGGGTGCCTATTTTTTTTTTTAAAAAAAACCTCCCCACCTTCCCTCACGGATTTCCATAGGAAATCCGGTGATGGAGCTGAGGGGGTGAGGGGTAGGGGGCCGAGGAAGAATGCGGGAGTGACGTCACGCACATGGCGCACTGACGTCATTTCCACTGCATAAGTAGTGTGACATCAGCGCGCACGACATAGGGGGGTGTTTAGGTCTGATGCCTAGGGTGGCATCGAACATGAATACAGCCCTGTCAGTAGGAGGGGTATCAGGTCCTTCTAGCTGCTGGTTCCTGTCCTACAGTGCAGTGAGCTGTGCCTGCACAGCCTGGGAATTCAGAGAGCAGGAAGTGGAAGAGAAGGGAGGGATTATAAGGATATTTGCAGAAATATTTAATAAATCAGCCTGAAACACTACTTTTTTAAGCACAATTCTTCTATATCTAATTGAGTATAATGCACTGGTACACAAAATGTCTCCTTTAACAGGGTCCAGTGGGCACTGCTTGGTGCAGGTAGGATTCAGCGTGGCTATTGCTGGGCTAGTAAGGGGCGGTGGAGCTGCTGAGCACTTGATTGGGCCGCTATGTGTCCTGCTGCACCCGATACAAACATGGGCAAAACGAGCAGGTGTATGGCCACCTTTATAGACGATTTCCGCCCGTGCTTCTGTCGGATCCAACGCTGGGCGCTGCGTCTGCATCCGACAGTCGTGTCACGAACGATGCAACACAATCCGCCTTTTGTATGACTTATCTTGTTTCCCATCGCATCCGACTTGACGCAAGCGTTTTGTCGCCCGGCGTCGGATCCGACAGAAGCAAACGGAAATCGTTCTTCCCTGACTGCAGTCAGTCTGCATCATTATTTTAAGATTTTTCAGTGCACAAATTATGCCATTTTTGGGGTACTTTCAAAATGGACGTCGGCTACTTTTTTTTTTTTTTAGATAGTCTTGGGCTGGTTTTGAAACCTAGCAACCCTGCTTATCAGCCGCACAGCATCACGTGACCACGGGACAGCACCAATTGTGGGGCAGACCTATAGGCTTATTTGGGGGGATCAGTCAGGGTATAAAGTGAAGAATGGGGGTAGATAAATATATATAGGAACGTGTAAGTGTGTTACGGCTATACACGATGAGCCTGTGAGTCAGCGAGAGGCCCGGGGCTGCAGACAAGTGAAGTGACAAGCTGATATGAATACAGTTGTTACTGTAATTTCTCCACATCATCCGAGTTGTGTCAGTCCCGACATGCAGAGGGTTTGGTTGGGGGCGGGACGTAGAGGATTAGGGTCCCTATAGGAAATACCAAAGCAAAACATCTGCGGGGAGACGCTGCTGGAGTCCCTGCAACTACATATACCCACCTATGGCTCGTGCCACGATTCCTGTGGGCACATTTACTCTTCCGCACCCCTCTCCCAATTTGCAGCTTCCCTGTATAATAAGCCCCGCCCACGCCATATAGCAGTGCCCTGATGTCTATGTCAACGGCAGCCACGTCACCCCGGGCTGAGTACAGGAAAGTCTCCCGAGCGTTACCCGCAGTCCCGCAGCGCAGACTCATGACTGACACGGAGAGAGCAGCGCAAGGGAGACGCACTGAGAGCGCACTGGAACTTACTCTCTAACCTTCCCAACTCATACTTCTCACCTTGTAACTTGTCTCTCGCTTCTGCCGCTTTAGGCTTGGGATTTTTTAAACCTCTTTTTTTTAAAAAAAAAAAAACTTTTAAAGAGTTTTTAAAATACTTTTTTTTTTTTTTAAAGCTTATTGCCCTTCATTTTTTTTTTTAAAAAGAAGCTGAAATGAATATTTTTCGGATTTTGGGGGACGTGTCCCATCTGCTGGCCATTATTATCCTGTTCCTTAAGATGTGGCAGAGCAAGTCCTGTGCTGGTAATTAGTGGCGTGTGTGATTGGGGGACAAAGGGTTAAATGCAAGCTACACTGTAATGGCAAATGCACAACATAGGGACTGACACATACAGGCGGCTTCACTGGGTCATTGATTTTATTAAATCATCACTCGTCATATCACTTGCACCTTATCCTTGATAAAGGCCCCAAGGGGGGCTGAAACGTTGGAAAATACGAGTGATGATTTAATAAAATCAATTGAAACACAATTGGAGTGCTGGTCCAATCTGAACTTTGTATGCTAAACTTTTGAGCAAGCACCCACCACTGGACTACAAAAGAGTGCAGGTACTTTCTGAAACAGTATATATATATATATATATAGATATATATATATAGATATATATATATATATAGGCCCCAAGAGGGGCGAAATGTTGGAAGAATATGAGTGATGATTTAATAAAATCATTTGTAAAATCCAACTGGAGTGCTGGTCCAATTTGAACTTTATATATATATATGTATGTGTGTGTGTGTTAAGGCTAATAATCAGTATTTTAACTTCTAATGAAAGCCAGTCTGTGATTGGTTACTGCACTTATGTGCCCTGGGCTGGTGAGTCCGTTATTGGCTTTTTTGGGAAAATGTTATTACAGTAGAACCCCCATTTTACATTTTTTCAGGCGATCAGAAAAAAATGATGTAAAATCTAGGAAAATGTAAAATCAGGGAAATTTATTATGCATAATATATAGACGGGACCACAAAACAATAATGTAAAATGAGGGAAAACATAAAATAAGGAACCTGCAATATGTACACCTGCACCTGCGTCTTCTCACTTTGTACACGACTTATACAAATACCTCTGGTTCCACAACAAGGAATCTTGTACTTGCCTAATATGACCCACACCCAAATGTAATCCGCCAAGGTTGGCCACATTCCAACACAAAACTGCCTAACTTGTGGTCACGCCATGGGTTTCAGCTCAACCGGCACATCACTATCATACATCTCAGTCCTGGGCAGCATATTGCAAGTGTTGGGCTAATTATCAGGTAAAGTTAATATCAGAAAACCTGCTAAAGGACTAGTCTCGCCAATAGTGCCCCTATAGCCCATTGCTTCACTGGGGGAAGTGTAGTGTAAAACACAAGGGATAGTGAGGAACGTGAAAGGGAAAGATTCTACATTCCAAGATTGATCGGGATCTCCAGCCTGTGGCCCTGTAGCTGTGTAACTAGTCTAGAACTCTCAGCAATCCCCACAGGCCTGGGCAGTGCAGCAGCAGGGATGATCCAGCTGGACATAGTAGAACTCTCTTGGGGCTGCAGTACAAACATACTGTGTGTAGATTACTGGCAGTTATTTCGTATCCTGGATTTGGGTGCAGATAACTGCTGCATGTAAGAGTGTGAGTGGGCAAGCTCCGACCGGCCAGTCAGTCAGCAGGAAACACTAGCCTGAGTGTAGTAGCCCCACTGGCACATGTTGCCCAGCTCTGTGGTTTCAATAGAGCAGTACCATCAGTTTATCTGAGGCTGTGTGCCATAGTGTCCCTGTGTCCATAAAGGCAAATCACTGGCAGATGAGGAGAATATGCTTCGTATAAACAACTTAATTTTTTTGTGCCCTGCAGGTATATCTGGCAAAAGCCAGCTGCTCTTTGCACTGGTGTTCACGACACGGTACTTGGATCTCTTCACTGTATTTATATCTGGCTACAACACTGTAATGAAGGTAAGAAGTACAAATGGGAGAATTCATGGTGCATTGGGGAGACAGGAGCCTCGCTTCAGATCCCAGTCCCCTTCCCATTTAAATACTGGAGAAGAGGGATACGTGTTGGAGTAGGTGACTGGGGTGGGAGAGGGGGGTTCATTCCTCAGCTACAGGGTCTGCTTTCTCTATAGTTACCCTATTGGACAAATAGGCTATTATTTTGCCATATAAAGTACTCCATGATGATTTTTAATCTCCTTTTAAGGGTAGGGGCACACGGCGCGATTTCGCCGCGATTCTGCGCTAAGCGAGTTGTCGCTGCGTTTTTTAAGCCGAAATAGCTTTGCTAACTTTGGCGCTGGCGTCAATGCAAATCGCGGCGAAATCGCTGCGCTAATTCACACGCGGCGATTCGTTTTCTATTGTCGTCCGAAGTTGCCTCGCTGGGCGTTTCCGGGCGACAGTAGAAAAAGAATCGCCGCGTGTGAATTAGCGCAGCGATTTCGCCGCGATTTGCATTGACGCCAGCGCCAAAGTTAGCAAAGCTATTTCGGCTTAAAAAACGCAGCGACAACTCGCCCAGCGCAGAATCGCGGCGAAATCGCGCCGTGTGCCCCTAGCCTAAAGGAACAGTCACACCAAAAAATGAAAGCTTTTTAAACAAACAGCAATATAATCTGGTGTTTATATAAACAAGCTGCTGTGTAGCCATGGGGGCAGCCATGAAAAAGGAGAAAAGGTACAGGATAAATAGCAGATAACAGATTTGCTCAGTTGTATACAATGGGGTTCATCAGAACTTATCTGTTATCTACTGTGTGTCCTGTGCTTGAATGGCTGTCCCCATGGCTACACAGCAGCTTGTTTATATAAACTGTAGTAGAGTTTCTTAAGCAAACACACCAGTTTTACCAATGCAGGACAACACTATATTATACTGTCATTCCTTTTGAACACTTCCATTATTTTGGTGTTACTGTTTCTTTAAGTCTTCAGTTGAAAGTTACGTAATCAGTTATAATACATGTGTCTGCAGTAGGCAAAGTGAATGTATTATTATATTTCTGAGGAAGGCAGTGTACAAAGCACAAAACAATGGTCACACAGATGGGGTAGTTAGTTACAGGGCCACAATTTTCATTTTCTTTGCTGATGATGGAAATACTACATGGATGTAGCCATTACTTAGTGGTGTCCCTTTGTCCATGTGTAAACCTGCCAATCATAGACACCGAGGGCAAGACAGACCATGTGACCAGTAATGCTACACGCAGACTGTATGAATGTACCGCTTTAGAAAATGCAACCACCTCATTTGTTGTTGAAGGGCCAAGAGATGATTTGACTATTAAACCTCTAACTTTTTTCTAGCTCATCTTCTTGCTCTGCGCATATGTTACAGTTTATCTGATCTATGGAAGATTCCGGAAGACTTATGACAGTGAGAATGACACATTCCGTCTGGAATTCCTCCTGGTACCAGTTATCGGACTGTCTTTCATGAAGAACCATGATTTCACCCCTCTAGAGGTGAGTCAGGAAGGGAATGGAAGCAAGTGACTGGTTGCTATAGGTTACAGCAGAGATGCAGATTTGCACTTGTACATGACAGGTACAGCGTGTGATGATCCCTGTGCTCTGGCCTCACCAACACTGCATATTTCTATATATCCACCCAGCAGCCCCAGTGAATGGATGTGTCATTCAGATAGATTTTCTCTTGATCATCCATGGGCCAGCGTCAGATTTGATACAATATGGCCATCATCTAAATCACACTGATCATCTTACCTGGGTTAGATCTAAATGGAAGTGGGAGGATCCTCTTTGATTAGGGCTGGATTTCAGTCTGATGTTGCTCTCGGCAACGGACCGCAGCTTGTGCCCTTTTTGGTGGCCAGTGCACGTGCAGACTGTCAAATCACAGAGGGGCAAATTGCCCTAACTGGAGAAAATTCGCCTGTCATAAATTCACTAGGACAATGCTAATTCACTAAAATGCGAAGTTGCGTCCAGGACAGCGAATGCTGGCGAATTTTCACTAGTGTTACTTCGGCAATCAAAGCGAAGATGTGGTAGAGTTGCCTAATTTGCATACGGCAGGAAATGATAAAGTTACATGGACGTATATGTTGCAGCAAATACATTACACTACACAAGTCCAGGGAACCTTAATAATTAAAATAGAGTTGTTATAATACCTTACACATGAGCCCAGTGTATAATTTATGTTCCATAAGTTATGAAATGTAGGGGGGAACCCGGTTACCAAAAAAAAAATTTTTTACGGACTGTTGCAGACTATCACTCTGAAAAAATGAAAAAACGCCAGAGTTTTTTGGGACTTTGAAAAATATACCACTAAAAATTGAGGAAGTCCTATCTACTCCATTGCACTTCGCCTGGTCTGAGCTGGCGAAGGCAAGTCTGGCGAATGAGGTAACGTTCAGTAAAATCCGCATCTTAGTGAATTTGCAGAGTTACGTCCATTCAGCAGAGCGAAAATTCACCTGGCGATAGAGCGCCAATGATCAATAGCGTCTGTCTCTTTTGCTAGCGAAGTTACGCCTGCGCCCGTTAGTATATCGGCCTGAATGACGTCACGCTGGCGAATTTTCTCCAGCGTTAGTCACTTCGCCCTTTAGCAAATCTGCCCCAGAGAGTGGTAGCACCCCTACCTGCATTTAGTTTTTTTCTGTATGGGCACCCTAAGGTTGCCACCCCTAAAGCTGCTGCCCTAGACACGGCGCTCAAATGCCTATATAGAGAAACATATCCTTGTCTCAGATTAGATATTCTCCAACATTGATTCTCATGGTAGATTGACGTGTCTCTCTCTGGAAGTTACAGATGCACAAACATTCTGACAGTAATTCTGACCCTGGCCAAAATCTATCTATATATCCATGTGAACCTTAGCCAATGGGACACATCCCATTATCTCTGCTGGCAAAGAAATGTCTGATCTGTCTGCACACATTCCATGCTTAATGTTCAAGTTTGCATTTTCTGGCAAAACCAACCTCACGTATGCAGTCGCCAGCAATCCCATTCATTCCTATGTCCCAAAAGGCCTAACTGATTCCTTTGTTCTGCCCTGTGGAGTTTCAAAACACATGTAGAGCATAGAACCCATAGGAGCAAATGAAGCTGTACAGGGTTCCCTTGAGCTTTGCACCCCCCAAACTCTTGGTTTGTTTGTTCTGAATGTCACCTAAACCAGAAACGGAATTAGAGGGGGGCGGGCCCTGGCGCAGGACGCGCAGCCGGGCACCCCGCCCCCCTCCGTAAACCCGGAACTGGCCAGGATATGCGCGGCGCGCGGACTGCCGGGGGGCCCTGAGGGGGTGCGGGCCCTGGTAGTTCCGCCCCTGACCTAAACTAGCGGCAAGCCAGCGGCTGCCAACCACCTCCTGTTCCTTTTGTATGTAGTTCTGTCAAATGCCGGCAGTGCCATGTGCAGAGAGAGACACATTTTAGTGCCCCATTCTGGTGGAGGATGTACAGTTGTGTTCAGAATAATAGCAGTGTGTTTAAAAAAAAGTGAATAAATCTCAAAATCCTTATAATAACTTTTATTTCCATACACGCAAATGCATTGGGAACACTGCACATTCTATTCCAAATCAAAACATGAAGAAAAATAACGTCAGTCTTTTTGGTCTGGAACCAAGATGTTGCTCATTTACTTGTTCACCTTCCAAATACTTTTTTCAGTTCATTTGTTTTCAGATTGTTCAATAAGATGAAACTCCAGCACACGGATGCTTAAGGGTTCATAACCCGTGTTTATTGTCAATGCCAAACAGGAAACAACGTTTCGGGGGCGTACCCCTTCGTCAGGCGCCTGACGAAGGGGTACGCCCCCGAAACGTTGTTTCCTGTTTGGCATTGACAATAAACACGGGTTATGAACCCTTAAGCATCCGTGTGCTGGAGTTTCATCTTATTGATCTATTGTTGGAGGTGCCGTCCTCCTTTAACCCCAAGCACCGGTGAGGATACTGAGAGACCAGGTGTGCTACTGCTTCTATTTGTTTGAATTTTCAGATTGTTCACCATAAACAAAGACTTTTTTTCAATTGCTTTCCATCTCATATTTTTTACCGTTTTCCCAAAAGGTAAGTTTAATGTTCGTGTCCAGTTGAACTGAAGAAGCTGCTCGGATGAGTAGTGAAACGTCTTCAATGATTACTCAGCAAGTCCAGTTGTTTTTAGATTTACCTATACTAGATATACCATGACCTGGATGAATGAAAATCTTCATAGTCATATTCGTGTCTCTAGTGTTTCAGTCTGGAAGATCAGTCATCAAGGAGCATCTGAACTGTTAGAATTTGCTACATTTAGTTGCTACAATTAGTTCATACATTTCTACATATCTTAACATACATACATATCTTTGGAATATTAGCAACTATTTAATCAATTCTAACTAAAAGTTAACGAGTTGACGACCCCCCACCCACCCAGAGTTGCTTTAGAAGGTGAAAAATGAAACTTTAAACTTCAGTATTAGAAAAACGGTCACAAATAGAAAATAGAAAGCAATTGGTAAAAGTCTTCATTTCTGGTGAACTTTCGGAAACCAACTGAGTTCAGAAAAGTGTTTGAAGGTGAAGGAGACTGAATGAGCTCACTAATTGGACTCTGCACTGCTATTATAAGTTATTAATATTTTGAACACTGCTATTATTTGGAACAAGCCTCAATGAATGATTCAATGACACAGAATCAGCAGCATGTATGTCGTGACGGTTGGGGCTGTTGGTTTTCTATTACTCTTCTACACCTACTAGATGTTGGACTGCTATTATTCTGAACACAGCTGTAGTTTCAATGGGGACAGTATGCAAAATGTAACCCCCTCCCCCCAATTAAAGGAGTTATTGCCTTCTCTGCGAGATAAACATATCTAAGCTTTGTCGTCATTGGATTTTATTTTGATGATTCTGTATATTATTTGTCCTGCAGATCTTATGGACCTTTTCTATTTACTTGGAGTCAGTGGCCATCCTACCCCAGCTCTTCATGATCAGTAAGACAGGAGAAGCGGAATCTATCACTAACCACTATCTCTTCTTCTTGGGCCTCTATCGTGTGCTTTACTTGGCCAACTGGATCTGGCGCTACCATACAGAAAAGTTCTTTGATCAGATTGCAGTGGTGTCAGGCATAGTGCAAACCATCTTTTACTTTGACTTCTTCTACCTCTACATTACCAAAGGTAAGGAACGGGCGGAGATCAGAGAGGAACCAACATTCATGTAACAAATGTTGATGTCAAAGGGGTTGTTCACGTTTGAGTTAAGGGCAGGGGCACATGAAGCTACTGAGAGAGATTAGTTGCCCAGCGACAAACCGCTTCTTCTTCAGGTGACTAATCTTCCTGAACTGCCTCCCCACCGGCCAGAATCTAAATCGGGAAGGCACCTGGAACTCTTCGTTTTCCAAAGTCGCCTGAAGTTTCCACGTGAGGCAACTTTGGAAAACAAAGTGCTTCGAGTGCCATCCTGCTGGTGATTTAGATTCTAGCCGTCCGGGAGGCAGTTCGGGGAGAATAGTCGCCCGAAAGGAGAAGCGATTTGTCGCTGGAGGACTAATCTCCCCCAGTAACTTTGTGTGCTCCTGCCCTAACTGTTAGTATGATGTAGAGACTGATATTCTAAGACGGTTTAATTTTTTATTGTTTTTGAGTTATTTTGCTTATTATTCAGCAGCTCTCTAGTCTGCAGTTTCAGCAATCTGGCTGCTAGGGTCCAATTTACCTATGCATTGATTTGAATTAGAGATTGGAATATGAATTGAAGACCTGATTGGAAAGATGAGTAATACAAATTAGCAATAACAATAAATCTGTAGACTTACAGAGGATGGGGTTAGCGACCCCCATTTGAAAGCTGGAAAAGCTGAAACCGTTAAAAAAACTGTTAAAAAAGTGAAGAGCAATTGAAAAGTTGCTTAGATTTGGCCATTCAATAACCTACAAAAAGTGTAACTTAAAAGTAAACTACCCCTTTAAGATGACGTACAGGGCCTGTCCTAACTGTATTGTTTAAAGGGGTTGTTCACCTTCCAAACACTTTTTTCAATTTAGTTGTTTTTAGATTGTTCCCTAGAAATAATGACTTTTTCCAATTACTTTCCATTATTTAACAGCTGCCTGTAAAGAGACCCAGAGATTCTGCTCAGCAGGGACCAAGATAAGAAATGTATCAACTAAATGTATCAATTTAGAACAGTTTACAGGATCGGCGACCCCCCCTCCCAGAGCTGCTTCAGAAGGAGAGAAATTACACTTTATACTTCAATATTAGAAAAACCGTGACACATAGAAAATAGAAAGTCATTGGAAAAAGTCGTTATTTCTGGTGATCTATCTGATAACAACTAGTTGTTTGAAGGTGAACAACCCCTTTAAGGATAGAGTTTATTTGTGGTATAATAAAGAAATGCACAAAGCACCCACACAGATATAGAGGTTATGTGTGGGAATAAAGAGTGCAGCTGTACTGTACAGTGTGCAGAAATGCCGAGTGAAGGATTTATCTTCAGGTTCACAGCAGATGGTCATGCTATGCTCCGTGTGTGCCAGTCGCTCAGGTGGCAGCAAGCAACATACTGCATGTATGCCGTAGGGCACAGAATGGGTCAGCTCATATGCTTTCTGCACCTGCCCCTTCTTTGTATATCATGCCCCCCACGTAGGCACTGACATGTTCAAAACAAAAGCAAATATATGCGTATGAAATGGAAGGGCCTTTAGAGGAGAATGAAATTTCTAGGACAAATGCATCTGTTCATAGAATCATATGGGCAATGGCAAACTGGGCTCCATCATTACTATGCAGTGCACACAAGGCAAGACCACCTATTATCAAGCTTATCAACGAAAAGTTTCTCAACTTACTTTACTTTCAGTTCTCAAGGGCAAGAAGCTGAGCCTCCCTATGCCAGTGTAAAAAAGCCGGACCTCAGTGACCTGCACCAAGCCGTGCCATGGACTTCATTCTATTGCTTCCCTCAGACTCTATAAGGAACTTTTCAAACTGGCCTTTGACTTGGTGTGTTTGATGGAAAAGTTGCCAATGGACAGAGGGATGGACTCTGCGGGCTGGAGGGTGTATGGCTGGGTTTGTGGGATTTTTGGTTATTTTTGTTTTATTGTATGATTTGTGAACTGTTTATGAATTGATTGAATTGATTAATGTAAAGTGATCTTTTAAATAAAAAAATTCTATAAGATACTGTGTCGTTCTGTGTCGTTCTGTACATGATGCTTCCGTCCTGTTTTCTCTTCCATGGCTCTTGTCTAATGGATAGTTAAACTGCAGCAGTTCATTTATTAACTTCTTGGGTTTTGCTAAGTTGAATGAAGTATATTTGGGATACAAGTCTGAGATTATGCTGCAGAACATGAAGAACATGTACAAAAAAATACACTGTAACTTTTCTTCAATTTAAGCGAAGTTTCTTAGCTTTGTGGCTAGACTACAACTGCTTTACCCCTTGATTATATGTTGAAGAACACTAGATGATGTTGCCCAGTAACGTGGGGATCCAAGGTAAAGAATAGGGACTTAGGGAATGTTCCCTTCTCTGATTGGCTGAGATAGTCCAATGAGGATTGTAGAGCTCTCTGCTCCATCTTTCAGTTTTGCTACTACTGTATCCATCTTTTATTTGTGTTGCAGTGTTTCTCAAACTGAGAGTGGCGTCCCTGATTCTCATATGTGTTTGGTTGTTCTTGGGTATTTGCACTGTCATTGTGAAGTGTGAAACAAGGAGTTTTAGAAATCAGACTGTGGCTTCCACTCATCAAAACACTGACACATCTCTATGACACTTGACTCCCCATGACTCCCCAACTGCCCTCTATACAACCGAAGCAATTGCAGGAAAGTCTTTGTGTATGCACCAGTCGCCAAGGACAGGGGTAAAACCTCCTGCTGGATTTATATAGGAATCCAATGGCTGCCTGTGTAAACTCCGAACCTAGGCACAGGGTGCTTTTCTTGCTTTTTATCCTTTTTAAGGAACTGCCTAAATCGCTGGCGGGAGGCAACTTCGGAAAATGAAGCGATCCGAGTGCCATCCCGCCGGTGATTTCGATTCTAGCAGGGGGGAGGCAGTTCGGGGAGATTAGTCGCCTGAAGATGAAGCAATTTGTCGCTGGGCAACTACTCCCTCAGTATCTTCGTGTGCCCCTGCCCTTAAGCTGTTTATTAACTGCTAATAGAATGACATATGCAACACCGCCACCTGCAGGTTAGTTGCTCTGACTGTACAGTTGGAGAAATATAATCAGAAGAAAAAAAACTTTCCGATTTTGTTCTACTCAGAAAAGAGATAGGAAAGGCCATCTGAGGTTTCTGATCTCTTTCTTACCAAAAGAACTTCTGAAAAATCTCTCTGACCTGACCAACAGATTGTTAATGCATTAATTAGCAGTTAGTAAACGGCTTAATAGCGTTGAAAAGGAATTCATGTAAACTGTTATCATGTTACCATTATCCGGAAGCCCGTTATCCAGAAAGCTCAGAATTATGGATAGACTCCATTGTAATAAAATAATCCACATTTTTAAAAATGATTTTCTCTGTAATAATAAAACAGTACCTTGTACTTGATCCAAACTAAGATATAATTAATCCTTATTGGAAGCAAAACCAGCCTATTGGCTTTATTTAATGTTTACATGATTTTCTAGTAGACTTAATGTATGAAGATCAAGAAAACACCAGGTCCCGAGCATTCTGGATAACGGGTACAATACCAATACAAAACATGTTTGGGATGGAAGATCAATTGTTAAACACAAGGGATGTGTCGGTCCCAGCACCCTTCTGAGCAGCAGTGAGACTGTGGGATCAGCGCTTTCTCTTGGGCTTTGCTGCTACTCGACCTTTTGCACACAGAGAATACAGCAGGTCTATCTCCTTTGAATGGTCATCTGAGCTGCAAAAAAGAGAGATTAAGAGGCATATTTATTATGCTGTGTTAAATGAAATTTGCTGAAAAAACAGTGTAAAAAGCTGTGTAAAATAAATGGCGAGTTTATCAAGACGTGTGTAATTTCACTCCATGCAAACACCCGATCTGACATTATTTTACATTAGTTCTAGCGGAAGTCACGAAGTTAAGAAAAAATGCATAAAGATTATATAAGAACTAAACCCCCCCCTGTCCCAAAGCCCCTCTAAATCTCCTGCCATTGCCCCCCTCTCCCCTCGATGTGCAGTAATAAAAAAAAAAACCTTTAAAAAAATCTGCATCTTAAATGCAGATTCGTATCCTCTTCGGGTCTCAACATCGACTTGCGCATGCTCAGTTAAAGTCAATTCCTGACTTGGCCAAACTGCGAATGCGCCGGCAGACTTTGTGTCGGCCAAGAGACTCGAAGATAATACGAAGCGATGGAAGGTGGTGTCTCTGCGCTTTTCTGCATTTAAAGGACAACTAAAGTCTAAAATAGAATAATGCAGTATTTTGTATACTAAATATAAACATGAACTTACTGCACCAAAAGCCTAATTAAACAAATGATTTATGCTTTCAAAGTTAGCAAAGTGGGCTGTCATCTTGTAACTTTAATAAACATCTTTACAAGACTAAGACTACGCACATGCTCAGTGTGGTCTGTGCTTCAGTTTGGAAGCTAAGCTTAGGGATTGTCATAAATGATCAAAACAGCACAAGTCAAATGATATCTTAAAATGGTATTTTATTTTTTTGCCTTTACATCCCCTGTAAGGGTAAGATTTTTTTTAAAGGGTTTTTTATTTTTACTAATGCACATCGCGGGGAGGGAGAGTCGGCAATGCCAGGAAGTTTAGGGGGCTTTTGGTATGGGTGGGGGGGGTTAGTTCTCTTTAAGACGTTATTTATGCAGTGAAGCCTGGTGATGTGTTGTTGTTATTTTACACAGCAAAATAAATAGCCCATAAGAATGGAGCTGACAATATGCATGATGTTATATAAATGGGCTCTTAATAGCAAATTGTTTATTTGAGCAATGGTAGTTTAAGTAATACCCATGTCACAATGGTGTCTGTAAAGGATGTGCGAAAATCAAGTGCCTTCCTTGCTTCTTGTAAGAAGATGATAACACAACAGGAGAGGTAAGGGAGGAAATAAGGAAGCCAGTGTCAGTTCATTCATCAGGGAATTAATGGCTGCCTAGGCAACTGGGTGGAAAAGCATTAATAAAGCAATCATATATTGGCCTCAATACTTACAGTACATTATGCACCTGCAAAGGAA
The DNA here is from genome assembly GCF_017654675.1 of Xenopus laevis. Taxonomy (NCBI): domain Eukaryota; kingdom Metazoa; phylum Chordata; class Amphibia; order Anura; family Pipidae; genus Xenopus; species Xenopus laevis. The sequence goes on from NC_054378.1 coordinate 101,764,477, forward strand.
TAAAAAATATTATGTGCAGTATAGTGATCGTTTAACAACTACAGAGCGGGCTATATGTGCCTATTTCTTTTGTCTTCGCCAATGCTAAACATAACCAAATGAATAAAGGTTTAGCTTCACATCACCATGACAACATATTACTAAACATGGAAACATTTTAATTATTATTAGTCAGTCACTTCTGTGTGTATTTAGCCATTTTAAAGGAACAGTAACACCCAAAAAATGAAAGTGAGAATATAACGTAGTGTTGCCCTGCACTGGTACAACTGGTGTATTTGCTTCAGAAACTCTGCTATAGTTTATATAAACAGGCTGCTGTGTAGCCATGGGGGCAGCCATTCATAGCTGAAAAAGGAGAAAAGGCGCAGGATACACAGCAGATAACATAAACTCTGTAGTATACAATAGAATTCTTCAGAACATATCTGTTATCTGTTGTGTATTCTGTGCTTGAATGGCTGCCCCCATGGCTACACAGCAGTTTGTTTATATAAGCTATAGTTTTGTTTCTATAGCAAACACCAGTTTTACCAGTGCAGTGCTTTTACTATTGAACCCATTCCTAAAGTAGGTACTAAATCAACATAAATAAGGTATTCACCTTGGTCACAAGTGCTGGTAGTTTTGCTGGGGTGATAGACTTGCAAATATAAAAGAGATGCTCTGATAAAAAGGCCAAATCATAGCAACGAGGGCTGCTGCACATGCCTAGAAGTACAGTGGCCTCACAGTATAACATAATCACTGTCCTTAAACTGCTTCAAAATAACTTCAGTTGAATGTTAAAAAAACAATAATGTTTACCTTCATTCATAGAACAGGGCATTCTATTCTTCTAATAGGGTATACTTTCCATTTTATATACAGTTGTGATCAGAATAATAGCAGTCTGGAATCACTAACCTGATCAATTACTGTTTTTGGTAGAAATTGTATTTCTTTATGGCAAATAATTTACTAGTAGGTGTAGTAGAGTCATAGAAATCCAACAGTCTCAACATGCATGCTGCTGATTCTGTGTCATTGAATCATTAATTGAGGCTTGTTCCAAATAATAGCAGTGTGGAGTTCAATTAGTGACGCCATTCATTCTATGAAAAAACAGGTGTCAATTACGGCCTTTATTTAAGGAAGGAAGGAGCAAATGTTGTGCATGCTGGTTATAGTGCATTTCTCTCTGAGAATCTGAGTAAAATGGCTCCTTCCAGACATTGTACAGAAGAACAGCGTACTTTGATAAAAACGTTGATTGGAGAGGGGAAAACATATAAAGAAGTGCAGAAAATGATAGGCTGCTCAGCTAAAATGATCTCAAATTCTTTAAAATGGCAACTAAAACCTGAAAGATGTGGAAGAAAACAGAAAACGACTATTCGCCTCTATAGAAGAAAGCCAAGATCAGCTGCAGGAAGATCAAAGAAGGTGTGATACAATTAGAAGACGCCTGTGTGAAGCCCTTGCAAAGTCTCATTGTTGGAACAAAAGATTTGATGAAGCGCTTACAATTTGCCAAAGAACACATTGACTGGCCTAAAGAGAAATGGTGCTACAGTTTGTGGACTGATGAAAGCAAGATTGTTCTTTTTGGGTCTAGGGGCTGCAGACAGTTTGTCAGACGACCCCCAAACACTGAATTAAAGCCACAGTACAGTGTAAAGCTGGTGGCACAAGCATCATGATATGGGGATGTTTCTCATACTATGGTGTTGGGCCTACTTATTTCATATCAGGAATCATGGATCAGTTTCAATACATCAGAATACATGAAGAGGTCGTGTTGTCTTATGCCGAAGAGGAAATGTCCTTGAAATGGGGGTTTCAACAAGACAACGACCCCAAACACACCAGTAAATGAGCAACATCTTGGTTCCAGACCAACAAGATTGACGTTATGGAGTGACCAGCATAATCCCGGGTCTTAATCCAATAGAAAACTTGTGGGGTGACATCAAAAATGCTGTTTGAGGCAAAAGCAAGAAATGCAGAAGAATTGTGGAATGTAACAGGTGCCAGAAGTTGGTGGACTCCATGTAACACAGATGTGCAGCAGTTCTCAGAAACACTGATTATACAACTAAATATTAGTCCATTGATTCAAAGAAAAGCAACATCTTGAATAATTTTTCAGTTTATACAGTGAATGTTTGAGTTTGTTAAGAAGAATTATTCTTATTCTAATGCTATTATTCTGAACACAACTGTATTAGTATCAAAAACCAATTTGAGATTTGTTGCAGAGAAGATTCTTCCCCTTTCCCTCTTAGTCCTTTTCAGTGGCCCAGTCACTCCTCTTACCATTTTCTGTTCTTGTCTGTTACCTACTTGTATGTGGCAAGGACTATAAATACATAGACACAATCATCCCCAGTCAATCCTACACTCTACAGCCAAGCGTAATCAAGTGCCCCCAAAGGGTGAGTGACAAATCTGCTAGAGGCCAGTAAGGGTGATATTTGATGGTGAATGTCCTAAAACCTACAATAGGGGGATAATTATAACAATATTTTCTACATCTGTTTTGAGCTAAGGTGGGGGGTCTGACCAAAATTTGGCCCACAGAGCAGTGCCAAGATAGAAAAAGTCTAACCTTCTAAAATCACAACCCACTGCAGAATAAACAGGCAACAGTTTAATATAAAAGTTTGATGGTGAATGCAACAGACATAATAACAGACATATCTGACAGGTGTATTAAAACGTATTTGTCCTGAAATGGTCCACCATTTTAAGGGGGGGGGGTTCGTTATTAAACTGTACTTTATTTAACTGGATCACTAGCAGATATAATAAATGTTTGCTCAATTTTGTTTTTTTCTTCCTTTTTTTGCAATACAGCAAGCATCGTCACTTTTCCCTTGACCATTCCTAGTCTTTAAAGCCAATCTGGGAATTCAGCTCTTACAGCATCTTATATACTGTATCTAGAGATCCAATTGTTTAAAACTATGATTCCTTGAGGTACATACCTGAGAGGAGTCTCAAATATCATATCAATATCACATTAGTTCTGTTCTTCATTACCCCAATATGTAGGCATACAGTATGTACAGTAGGTACATAAACACTAGCTAACCTTGGGAATCATTTAGGTGTATGGCCTTTAGGAAGGAAAGACCAACAACCATACTAAGTTCATCCAGCATGTGCTCGAATCCAGCCTTCTTTGAGAGATCATGACCTGCAGAGATAAGTGAGCCAAGAAGTTAGAGAGATCCATCTGTACAGACCAGCATCTAAAAAAAACCCATCATATTTGACATGTATCAAGGCACACTTCGATGTAGGATTTATCCACAACAAGGTCTATAATTCCATTCAGCTCCTCAAGCCAACCACCAACTGTACTACCCTGGCAGCTCATATTCTCTAGTTGCAAGTTGGATAACAAACAGTGGATAAATACTTACAGAGCGGGTGTTGCTAGGACAGACAGACATGTGCTACAGGGGCAATCTAACAGTTGCTAATACAGGTAGAGAGAAGATTAGGATTGCTCAGACTGTGGCTCAGTGGCTGTGAAGAGAATGGATGGGGATTGGCTACAAAACGATTGTAGCTGTAGGCATATAAAGGATACTAACCCGCAGTGACCCCTGGAAAGTGAGATTGGGCAAGGTTGATTCCATCAGCAATGAGCTCCAGACATATGTTGACAGACATACAGTAGCTCCAACACAGGACCCAGGGTGGATATTGTACAGACCCAACTGGTGACACTTATGCAACTCATTCACAACCATAGCCCGCTGTAAATACCTGGAGGATGAATGCATGCTATGTATATCAGGGATTCTCAGTGCAGGGAGAGCTCTGGAAGTAAAGCTGATCTCACCTGGTTTAGGGGAGCCCAAATTCATCAATAGGTTCTATGTGGCAAGATATAGCATGACTTGAATCCTAGCTCTTTGCAGGTTCTTTGAAACCTCCCAGCTGCCTTGTCATCAAGAGCATTGCCTTTCCAGGTCCTCTGTGACCCCAAAAACATACCTACGGCACTAGCCCCAATTTGCCTGGCCACTAACACAGCTTGCCATATGCCACCTATAATTACAATAAGAATCCATGATTCATTAAGGATGCAAGAAACTTTATACATGATTCGCTACAACTGCAGCCTACCCTGTATGGATACACATTTGCCCCCACAAATATTTTGGAGTTCTTCCTTTTTTGGGAACTTTCAAATGTGCCTCCCTCCTCCTCATTTGTACTTGGTATATGGTATTTAAGTTTTATGTTCTTTCCTCTCTTGGGGTTCTGGATTGTGTCTACAAAATACAGTTTAAAATATTGTCAGTCTTATGTTTCCTGCAATCTGGAGAGATCACATATTGCATATCAATCATTCTGGATAGCAATGCTAATGCTAAGAGCATCAGTGAGAAATGAGTTGTTTTTAGAACATGTACTGTGAGACACTAGCACAGCACTGCATGTAAAGCCTGCTCCACAGGTAGCCAGGGAATTGTGCAGAGTGCATTCTAAGTACGTGGGTGTGGATTGATCTTTCTATTTATGAGGCTACTGAAATAAAGAAGGATGTGTTACATTGCAGTTCATGGAGATTTCTCTAACAGGGATTTACACCCCCTCACTCCATGAGATAGTGCGCTCCATCATTATCTGGAATATGTGGAACATACAGGTAATACCTCCAAATGGTTTCTGTACTACAACTGCTCATCTCTCCAAAGAAATCCCTCTATTCGTGTTAAGGTGGCACCGATGCACCGATATTATTCGCACAATAATCATTGCGTGTCTGGTGGGAGACAAGGCGACCGATATCAGGACTGGGCAGGACTGAAAATTTTGATCGGACACCTTTGAAGGTTCCTGAACATCATAGCGTTAAAGCTGAATCACCAGATAGAGTTAAAGAATTCTTTTTGTTTTTACCTGCATATCTGATGGCTCAGCTCTTAACATTAGTAGAGTGGACGAAAGATCTTTGTAGTGGTGGGAAAGATCATAATTGTAGCGTGTATATGGCCAACTTTCTGGTGCAGCGGGTCCCCAGTCACCACAATGATTTAGAGTTCAGATGTCATTGAACTATAACTGCAGCAACCCCAGTGGGATTGGAGAAATTATAATGCTGGAAGTTATGCTTCAAAAACAGGCCCTGGGCTTTACTGTGGCAACAGTAATCATAAAGCTAAAGAATTTTGGAGGCATAGATTTTGGAGAACAGTTTGCAGCTCAGTGTGAAGAAAAACATACTCTTGTCCTCTTTTCCATTAATGATATTTAAAAAAAAGACCAAAATGCCCCCCAGTGATGTCACATTAGAGACATATAATGCAAAAGTGTCACATAGGGCAGGTGGTGTAAGTGCTATTTACAACACCAAAGGCAATGGTTTCCCTTAAATGGGTCGTTCACCTTTGAGCAGGGCCAGGCCATGCTGGCTGGGCAACCCAGGCAAACCTGCCAGCCGTGACGCCCCATCCGCTGCACAGGCGCACTGACATGCACATAGGACGTCTGCGCGGATGCGTCCGCGCGCGGATGCGCACTGACCGCACCCATAGGAGGCATGCACATGCGCACTAACCAGCTGCGTCGACCTCTCCAGGCACGCTCTCCCCTCATGTACGCGCATGCGCACAAATAGGCGCATGGACTGGAGCGGCACTAACTCAGCCGGACTAGGGGTAGGTAGCAGTGAAAGATACGTGCCTGGCACCCCTCAAGCTTTGCGCCCTAGGCACGTGCCTACTCTGCCTACCCCTAGTTCCAGCCCTGCCTTAGAGATAACTTTTAGTATGAAGTAGAGAATGATATTCGGAGACAATTTGCAATTACTTTTCATTTATTATTATTTATGGTTTTTGAGTTATCTAGCTTTTTATTGAGCAGCTCTCCAGCTCAACACATGTTCAGCTACAGTGTCACTCACAGCAGTACTCCTGTGTCTATGCAATACACTAATTTATTGCTGACATAATCCAAGATTGATACGTATTATGTCCCAGTAAAAATGGCTGGGGTAATATCGGCTATGCATGAAGTTATATGGTCAGGAGGAGGGGGCCTGCTGAAAGGCTGTTCTGCCACTGGTTGCTATGGGTATATCATCCTAGCAAACCAGGGTGCAGCTTTGAAATCAAAATGAAAGATGAATAGTCAAAGGCCTAAAAAAGAAAAAGAAGTAATAGAAGATAAGGACAGCAATAAAATAGTAGCCTCACAGCCAATCTTTTTTTTTCACTGTCAGTATCAGTGACCAGAGGCAATCGGGCAACACTTTCAACTGCATGCTAAAAAACACAGGTTGGGAAATTCCTTCAACTAAAAAACTATTTTGGATTCGGCCGAACCCCCGAATCCTTCACGAAAGATTCTGGCGGATACTGAACCGAATCCAAATCCTAATTTGTATAAGCAAATTAGGGGTGGGAAGGGGAAAATTTTTTTTACTTCCTTGTTTTGTTACAAAAAGTCACGTGATTTCCCTCCCCTTCCCTAATTTGCATATGCAAATTAGGATTCGGATTCGGTTCGGCTCCAAGTCCTGCTGAAAAAGGCCGGATCCCAAACCGAATCCTGGATTCAGTGCATCCCTACTCCCTACACAGCCTCCCTACCTGACTGTCAGCCTGACAGCTAGGGTTGCCATTTTTCTGGAAAAAAATACCATCCTGCCTATATATTTAGCCTTTTTTCCCTATTAATAACATTGGGATCAACCATCATTTTTACCGGCCAGGTGGCAACCTTACTGACAGCTGAAAATCAGTTCACGGAAAAGCTTCGCTGGCAACTAGGCTAATATACAGATCAAACCATTTAAGGCTAGATTTATGCGGATTCCTTTGTCATGGGAGATTTGTACAGAGCATTCAATTCTATTGCCCCATATGTAATAAAAACACAAAGATTGCACAATAAACCAATAAAATGTTTGCTTTTAAACAGGTGACCAGTAAATGCTACCTGCTGATCAGTTGGTAAAGGTGACTAGACCTTTAGTAAACTTTGCAGAACCCCTAAATATTTTTGTACTGTGTAAAATTGTAATTTATCTACCACAAGCAACTGGTACCTCATGTGTAAAAGTATGTTTTAATAACACCAATAAATAATCAATGAATAAATAAGTAGAATAAATTGACTTTGGTAAACAGAACTGGCAGCTACTATTTCCTATGAAGAGCTGCATGATCCATTAGAAAAATAAAATGGAATGAGCGCCATCTACTGGTCCAAAGAATATATAAATATTTTTATATGTTTGGTCACGGGCCTGTATCTGGCCACAAACGCAAAGATAAAGTTTCATACGATTTTCCATGTGTGAATCGTCCCGACATTTTTCATAGGATTGGACAGGTTAGAAGATTTCTGATGGCTAACGATAATATCTCTGCATGTGTTGCCTATCTGACGATATGAATGGGTGACTGTCGCTGCTATTTGTCGGACATAATTTTCGTACGATTGCTGTCATGGCCGGAACATCCCCTAATTTGTTCTTTTAATTAATCTGGATGGTTCATGGCAGGTCAGAAGTTCGTTGGATACAAGGCTAAAATCTGCATGTCTATATCCAGCTTAAGCTTGGTAATAACACTAAGTTTCCCATACACAGAATGATGTGACCAGGCAATGTGGTTAAAAACCTTGTTCTATCCATGGAAGAGAACACGAGTTATTAGTTCCCACACACATGCCCATGCCACCCAGATGTTTAGTAACTAAAGAATTGAGTTTAACAGCCGTTCATAATGTGTACCATAAACAAATGATTAGTGATGTAAATTCTCTTGCAAGAAATGTGTTCAAACCCTTCAAATGCAGAATAAATGGAAAATTGTTAAAGTGGATTTTGGTGACCTAACACCATATTAGATAACTGCTTCAATGTTTTGTTTATTGTGCCAGGTACCTGTAAATGTTGAACATTGTAGCAGGATTTCACATGTACTTTGCTGAATAGATACACCAGGAGATCTCTTTAGTACAGGGGTGTCCAACCCGCGGCCCGGGATGGATATGAATGCGGCCCAGCTTCTACTTCCGCCAATCCAGGAAACGTCATATTGCCGTGTCACACACAGAGAGCGTATGTACGCGGTAGCTAATTATGTGCATGTGTGGTTTCAATTTTACATGGGGTGTGCGGTGTGTGGCTTCCTAGAGCAGGAAAAACAGTTAACAACTTGAGCTTTAGGTTACTTACAAAGGCAGGTAAGCATTTTTCAGTGGCATCACCCGCTATGTGAGGGATATACTGTATGCAGCGCCTACATTTGTAACCAACTTTTTTCAAGAATGAACACACTAAAGGGGAATGTAATTAAAGTCACAAAGAGAAAAACAATTCACATCAATAAGAGTAAAAATCCACATCTCACAATATAATATTGTTCCTTAAACTGTTATTGCATTGCGAATTTTTAATTGCACACTCTTAAGAAGTGCTTGAAGGTGTCAGAGCCGGGCCAAGCCGGGAAGGTGCCCTAGGCAGCCTGCTCGGCTGCTGCGCCGTCTGGTTGCGCACTTCTGAATATGTACATAAAGACGCTTCTACGCATGCGCGAAAAGACGCATGCATACTCGCGTACTCGCACAGATGGGAACAAGTGGGCGGTCGGCAGAGAAGGGACCGGACTAGGGGTAGGAGTAAGTACGTGCCTGGCGCCCCTCCACCTTTGCGCCCTAGGCACGTGCCTACTCTCCCTACCCCTAGTTCCAGCCCTGGAAGGTGTCGTAATCTTTTGGAGCAAACATAACGACTTTTTCAGTAAGAAGTTCTATTGCATTGACTGCGCATCGGTGCAAACTATAAAATCCGCAAACGGTCTTCCACTGTTGGAAGTGGTCACGAAACAGTTTCCAGGTTCTCAAAAGCTATATTAAATTCGCGCAAAGCAAAATTTGTTTGCACAAAGGCATAACTCTTTGCATTGAGAATAGTTTTTTCGTTACCGACTTTAATTACATTCCCCCTTAATAAAGTAAAATTAGAACCAAATTATCTGATGAGCACCTTGAGAATTCACTGAGAATTGCAACTACTTCCATTCAACCAGATATTGATACATTAGTACAATGTCAAAAATCCCACTAGGTTTATGATACCCTCTTTTCTCTTACTTTTACAATAAAATAAATCAAAGCGTTAGTGTTTGTGTGTATTTCAAGTGAGGCCCCAGAAATTTTTTCTTCTTCCAATGTGGCCCAGAGAAGCCAAAAGTTTGGACACCTCTGCTTTATTACATTCATACTTTGAGTTGTTTTTCATCTCATCGTTATTTGGACAATACTGACATCTCCTGATCAAAGTAAAAACTGTAACTGACTGAACCTGGCCACTGGATGATTTGTGAAGTCTTGGGATAGTCTTTTTTTCATTTGCAAGTATAAACTAATGATTTCTTGGATTAAGCTTACGTTAGCACTTATAAATAAATCTAATCATGGATATCATAGTTGACAGAGCCTATAACAGATGCAGGCTACCGTCATTCTCCCCCCAATGTTGGTAAAACTAAGATTCTTCATAGTTTATTCTTCTTATAACCTTCATATTAAAATGGTTAAAACAAAACGCTTCTTTGTTGGGTTTGATTCCTAGTAACATAGTAAGTTAGGGTGAAAAAAGACACACGTCCATCAAGTTCAACCTTTTAAATCTATACATAACCTGCCTAACTGCCAGTTGATCCAGAGGAAGGCAAAAAACCCAATTTGAAGCCTCTCTAATTTGCCTCAGAGGGGGAAAAATTTCTTCCTGACTCCAAGATGCAATTGGACTAGTCCCTGGATCAACTTGTACTATCAGCTCTCCTCCATAACCCTGTATTCCCTCACTTGCTAAAAAGCTATCCAACCCCTTCTTAAAGCAATCTAATGTATCAGCCTGTACAACTGATTCAGGGAGAGATTTCCACATCTTCACAGCTCTCACTGTAAAAAAACCCTTTCCGAATATTCAGGCGGAACCTCTTTTCTTCTAATCGGAATGGGTAACCCATGGCCTGACCCTGACCTACTGGTAAATAAAGCATTAGAGAGATTATCATATGATCCCCTTATATATTTATAATATCTCCCCTTAAGCGCCTCTTCTCCAGCGTGAACAACACCAACTTGACCAGTCTTTCATCATAGCTAAGATTTTCCATACCTTTTACCAGCTTAGTTGCCCTTCTCTGTACCCTCTCTAATACAATAATGTCCTGTTTGAGTGATGGAGACCAAAACTGTACGGCATATTCTAGATGGGGCCTTACCAGTGCTCTATACAGTGGAAGAATAACCTATTCCAGCCGTGACTCTATGCCCCTTTTAATACAGCTCAAGACCTTATTTGCCCTTGATGCTGCTGACTGGCATTGCTTGCTACAGCCAAGTTTATCATCTACACAGACTCCAATGTCCTTTTCCATAATGGATTTGCCTAGTGCAGTCCCATTAAGGGTATAAGTGGCTTGGATATTTTTACATCCCAGGTGCCTGACTTTACATTTATAAACATTGAATCTCATTTGCCACTTTGCTGCCCAGATTGCCAGTTTGTCAAGATCGTGTTGCAAGTGCCACATCCTGGATGGAATTAATTGGGCTGGATAATTTTGTGTCATCTGCAAACACTGATACATTACTTACAATACCCTCCCCTAAGTCATTAATGAACAAGTTAAATAAAAGTGGACCCAATACCGAGCCCTGAGGGACCCCACTAAGAACCTTACTCCAAGTAGAGAATGTCCCATTAACAACCACCCTCTGTACCTGATCCTGTAGCCAGTTTCCTATCCATGTGCAAAGTTCCTGAGTGCTGCCCATCTGTTGCCTGTGTGACATACCATTTCTACATGCTAAAGGGCATGTAAAGTCTAAAATAGAATAAGGCTAGAAATGCTGTAGTTTGTATACTAAATATAAACATGAACTTACTGCACCACAAGCCTAATCAAACAAATAATTTATGCTTTCAAAGTTGGCTACAGGGGGTCACCATCTTGTAACTTTGTTAAACATCTTTGCAAGACTAAGACTGTGCACATGCTCAGTGTGGTCTGGGCTGCTTAGGGATCGTCATAAACAAAGCTGCTTGAGTTCTGCATGGCTGGGAAGTAAGGTGGGGGCTCCCCCTGCTGTTCATAAGTATGATTGTTTCCCTGCTTAGCAGTTAGGGTCCGTCTGACAATTTCTATCCACAGCAGTAAATGAAGGGGGAATATCACTGCATACAGTCAGGTTTCTTATAAAAACGGTACACATTTTTTTATTAAAGTATATTGGAGATAGGTTTCTTTTTCATTAAAGAAAGTAAAAATGGGATTTTATTGTTTTGCCTTTACATGCCCTTTAAGATCTCAGAAGCCTTTTCAGCTTCTGTTCTTTGTACACTACTTACACACACTGTTGTAACAGGTTTACACAGTTAAAAGTTACCTGCCGATATGCACAATTAGGCTGGACTGGCTTTAGGCTAAAAAAAGAGAGGTCATTTGCCCTGGCCCCAGTTTTAAAGGATCTTTTTGTGCATTGTTTGTTAAACATTTTTTTGCACGTACAAAATGGATGCCCAACTCCAGCACATTCTGGAGCACCTTCATTGTATTAGAAAAATACAGAACTTGTCTAGACCAAATCCTAACTTTTATGGTACTGCACCTACAGTATGTTTTATTAGCTGCTTGTTATATAACAACCTCACAGTAGAGTTTTGTAAACTTGAACGCTATTACACCATCCACAAGAAAAGCAGGTTTTCTTCCATTGCCATCCACGCATTTTCTTAGAGGGGGTGTGTACAGCTATTAATTGTCCCTAATGTGGCTTAACAATGAGTTTGCACAATCTATAAACTGCAATAAGATAGCTGCCTAGCAACAGCTGCTGGGGGGGCGACAGTCTCTCACAGCTTTTCCTGAAGGATAACCACCAAATGCCTTTAAAAACACTTATTATTAATGCAACTCCACTAGTTGCTTGCTACAGTATAAAAAATGGAAGTTCATATTTTTAATAACAATTTGCTTAAGTATTTTTTTGTCATGGTTCCTGCAGCCACACAGCCAGTGGCATTCTCCAGTGTATGTCACAATGGTGACATGATGCCACATCTGAATTATTGGATATTGTGAAAAAAACATAAGGGCTACGGACACATGAGGAATTTTGTCCACTGCTGCTGCTCACCAGCAGAAAACAGGAAACACTGTCTTCCGATTATTTCTCCAGAGAATTACAACTGAAGCTCCTCATCTAATGCTCATGGATCTGTGACAGATGGCCCTTATTTAAATTGATGGTTTCCATTGTTTGATGAACCACAGAATACCTATTTTGCTTGTCAAATCAACAATAAGTGCAAATAAATGTTTGCCTTGCCAATATTATTTTTATTTTTCATAGAAGCCACCGTCAGCAGGAAAGCACTTGCCGATATCATCAAATCTACTATTCCGTTTGCTTTTTGACCAGTGCCACAGTGACTATTACTGGCCATGTGCTGTGCAGAAAGAAAAAAGACATGACATTGATCTGTTTTGGGAAAAAAGGTGGTGGGGATAAAGGGATAACGTCCCTATAATATGTCCTAAGTGATATGCTGTTCCATTCTAAAAGAGGCGATCCCATTAATATTAAATTAGGGGCAAAAAACCTTCCAACTGATATTATGATAGGTCTAAAGAAGGGGTCCCCAAACTTTTTTACTCGTGAGCCATATTCACAGATAAAAAGAGTTGGAGAGCAACACAGGCATGCAAATAGTTCTTGGGGTGCCCAATAAGGGCTGTGATTGGCTATTTTGTAGCCCCTATGTGACTACAGGAGGCTCTATATAGCAGTACATCTGTTTTTAACTCAACCAAAACTTGCCTCCAAGCCAGGAATTCCAAACTAGGCACCTGCTTTGAGGCCACTGGGAGCAACATCCAAGGGGTTGGAGAGCAACATGTTGCTCGCGAGCTACTGGTTGGGGATCACTGGTCTAAAGGATACATTTTGTTAGTGGGAGAAGCTGGCCCCAAACAGATTACAGGAATCAAAGGCTAAAGGTGGCCATAGACTAAATGATCTGCTCGTTTGGCGACATTGCCAAACGAGCTGATCTTTGCCCAATATGCCACTAACGGGCAGGGCTATATCGGGGGTAATCTGAACTTTCGGCCCTATGGCCGAACGATCAGATTTCGATGAGAGCGCAATGGGCTCTGGCGGGATCAATCGGGACAAAATCAAACCTGTCAGATTGACCAAATGACGATCTCTGCCGGGACTCTCCGAAAATCGTACGAATCCTTGATTCATACGATAGGATCTTTGCGTCTATCAATTTTAAGTGGTGAAATCTCTAAAATTATAAAAAAAAGAATGGAGTCTATTAACAACCAATTTCCCAGATAAGGCTCTATTTAATTCCCCACCAGTCATGTCTTAAGGTGGCTATAGACGCAAAGATCTGCTTGTTTGGCGACATCACCAAACGAGCGGATCTTTCCCCCGATATGCCATTAATGAGCATGGCTATATCGGGGGTAATCTGTAATCTGAAAGTTCGGCCATATGGCCGAACGATCTGATTACGATGCGAATCATGCTCAATGGGCTCCGGCTGGATCGAAAGATGTCGGCACTCTCCACACTCGATTCGTACGATAGGATCTGTGCGTCTATGGCCTGCTTAACACAAAGGTAGAAACAATTGGAGCAAAACTAGTGAAGGCAGACTTAGGCCCCTCTGCAGGCTTTAAACAACCCTTTTTAAAAACATGCAAAAATGGGACCTTTCCATGCTGTGGATGTAACCATTGCAACAATGTATCGAAAGGTGAATGGATATACGATCCATTAAAGGGGACTCCTATCCCGATTAGGGTCTTTTATACATGTGCGTCTACATTTGTAGTCTACAGCATAAAATGCCCTTGTGGCAAAATCTATGTGGGAAAAACTATCCGGTGTGTAAGGGACAGATTAAGAGAACACAAGTCTGCTATTAGAAACAAATTAAACCACCCGGTTGCCAAACATTTTAATGAAAATAATCATACCATAAGTCAGTTTCGTTTTCAGAGCTTAGATTCAGTATCAAGAAGGAGCCGTATATTCAAAACTTAGACCGTATTTTGAGTAATTTTCTTTGGCAGAATAAAAAAAACCCAAAAATATCTTTAATGAGGTTGAGAAATTCAAAATTTTCAGGAGGACTTAATGTTCCTAATTTTAGGAAATATAATTTAGCATCAACTACTAGATACATCTTGGAGTGGTTATCTGGTAAGGAGAAATTTACTTATCTTGATCTTGAATTATTCTTAGATTCCAAAGAACATATAACATCCTCTCTTCAAAAAATCTGGTCTGACCAACATATTGATATTAAAAAAAATCCTATCTACAGAGATACGGTTATTACATGGAAGATTTTGTGTAAACAGAATAACAAACTATAACATCTCGCATTTTCTTTCCCCCCCTTTTTTTTTTTTTTTTAAAAAGGTTTTCCTAAAAAACAAAGAAATCAGTTTTCTTATAAATGGAGAAAAATTGGTATATCCCAAATTAGGCATATTGTAGATCCAGATACGGGCAATCCTTTTTCTTGGGAAGTAGTTAAAAGGTTATATAACCTTTCAGAAAGAGACAGATTAATCTATTCACAAATTAGACAAGGTTTTTCATTAATTGGAAGCAGAACTAGGTCACAATTGAAAAATAATCAATAATTCAATATTGCAATTATCCGATGACCCTGGCCTTAATAGTATTCCTTTGTTATCATCGCATTTACTTAGTAAACTTTCCAAGGTTAATGATCCATTTGTTAATTCCTCAGCCAAATGGACTTCCTTTCTGGAAACTAGTATAACATCTGAAGACCTTTTGAGGTCCTTCCAGAATTTTAATAAATATGGACATTCTGAGGGATGGAGAGATCAACATTATCGGTTTACTCATCTTGGATATGGAATACTATTCCAGAACTCTATGGACTCTCAAAGGGTTTTCTATTGTCCTAAGTGTAGAGAGCAAAATGTTGATTTTTTTCATTATATATGGTCGTGCCCATTTATTAAACAGTT
Source organism: Xenopus laevis (assembly GCF_017654675.1). NCBI lineage: Eukaryota > Metazoa > Chordata > Amphibia > Anura > Pipidae > Xenopus > Xenopus laevis. The sequence continues at coordinate 101,779,530 of NC_054378.1, forward strand.
TTGGGACTATGTTACCTGCTTTATTAAAAAGTCTATTAAGCTAGATATTGTATTAAATCCACATTTTGCTTTATTGGGTATGAAAGACTCCTTTTTGGAGGCAAATAATATTTCATCAACAAATTTTCCAACTGAAATATTTGATTAATGCTGGTTAGTCCTGGCAGCTTCCCGGAAATCTATTTTCTTATGTTGGATTCGGGATGATTCTCCAAAGTTGAAAGATGTACTTTCATATTTATACAATTTATGTATCCAAGAGGTCATTAGATATAGAGTGGATGAATTATCTCAGAGGAATAGGATTGAACGTAGATGGTCTTTTTATATTGCAACTCTTGATGATGCTAAAAGAAATTTCATTCACAAACTTATGGGGAAAGATGACTGAAAACTAGTTATATTATTTAAAAGCTAAGCCCTTTTACAAAATGCATTGTTTTTCTGATTTAAATCTTCTTGATTGAGTCTTCCATTTTATTTTGTAAAGCTTGAACTATATGGAAAGTGCAGGTCTATTTATATTTAAATTTGTATTTGTTTTCTTGTTCTAATGTGTATGGTTTATATTGTACAAATTCTTTTTGAATTACATATACATGATTTTGCATAGCCATACGCTTGTGATTATCAAAAAGATATGTAAATTATTTATATTTTATTGTAAACTCAATAAAAAGAATTTGAAAATAAAAGAAGGAGACGTGGGGGGAGACTGTGATAAGGAGCTGTTACGGAGAGAGGCATATTGGATAAGGAGATTAGGAACTATGTCCCCACATGGTCTTAATCATGAATATGATCTGAGCCAAATTTGTATTAAAATTGTTTTTATTAAAATAGTTTTTAAATGTGAGCTAACCTTATGTTTTACAGGTATCTTGCAAACATGTATTTTCTGCCTGGGAGCGGGTTATTACCTGGATGGGACATTCTGTTATCCAGATAAGTTACTTTAAATTCTAAAGTTACTAAAATTCATGTTTGTATGGACACGTTGTTATAATATGTGGTAACACTAGGGGGCATTATACCTCAGGGTATTTAAGGTCATAGTCATATGGTTTTTTATGCTTGACAAATAGTGGGGGTGCAACTCGAAACGTTGCATTGTGCTAATGACCTGCTATGCAAATATTTGCAGATATTAAAGATGGTTTTATTCAAACTGGAGGGCGGTCTATGGAAAAATAGTTGTGTAAAGTAATAGACTGCAGAGAAAGAATTGAAATACATTGTTAATATGAAGGTAACACGAAGGTTCATAATAATGAAACCCAACCCAATGAAACTAATTTTTTTTTTTTTTTTTTTTACTTTAGATTTTTATTAGTTTTTACATTACACATTATAAATTACGAATTACAATTTACGTAAAAAGGGGAATTCCTGTAAACAGTGGTCTAGGAATAGACATCATTTAAAAACCCACTTTTTAAAATCTAATACATGAGGGGGTAATAATAAGTGATAAAACTACCCAAAGTGCATCTAAAATTGTAAAACCCATACATTTACCAAATTTACCTTTCCTATTGTGATATTATTATGGGTAGAATATACGTGTTGCTGTATAACCTAATAACAATAGTGTTGTGAAGAATGCCCATGAAATTATATAAACCGAATGCCAGGGCTAATGTGTAATTCTGTGCCAGTATACTTTTCCCCAAGTATATCCATGTGTTGGTTAGGGCTCGTGCTAGTGTTGTACTTATTATAAAGATCTAATATCAATGCTCTTGTTAGAAATGAATGCCAATTACTTTTAAGGGCAATTATCAAGGATTTTGTGGGGAAAGTGCCAGGGAAAATTATATCTCAATACTAATAATAAAACCAGTGAATGTGATAGCCGTGATATTTGAGAAAATCTAGTATTGCTTTAGAAATAAGTGCATCTAGTGTTGCTTTAGAAATAAGTGTCAGTGTTTCCCCCCAGAATTAGTGCAAGTGCTTGGATTTAAAAATATTCTATTTCTTCCCTTTACCTACTGCCCACAAGAATAAGAATGAAACTAATGAAACTAATTTACTGTCCAATTTCATTTAAGTGAGACATAACAATTGATGAGGGTGAGAGGGGAGACAGAGAGATAGGGAACGGGAGTAATTGAAAATACTGCCAAGGATTTAGAGATTACAGTACAGGAGAAGAGGGGAGGGCAATTACCAGGAACTACAAGTCAGACAAGAAAGCAGAGACGGGCAGACTGCAGTGAGTGACCAGGAGTGAAGGAGGAACGGAGCACAGGAAGAAGAATTACATACAAGGCAAAGATAATAAAAAAAAAAAAAGAACAAAAAGAAGTAGAAGAGAAAGAGGAGTAGACTGCAAAATTAAGAGAGTGTCATTAAGCAGAGATACTCACTACTTTAATCTCCAAGATAGGAATAATGGCACACATACTGTTTCTATCATGGCTGGTGACTCTTGGGACTTGGGGACTTACAGCTATCTGTGGCCAAACAAATGATCTCCAGCACTATAATCAGACCCAGAAAGACATGGATATTGGTTCACTCCGCCGTCGACTCTCCTCTGGTACTCGTCCTTACAGCCTCTCCTTGTCTCCTCAAGACTACCACTATTCTCCCAAGCCCAAGCATCTACGTGTTTCCAGACTACTTCGGCTCCTGGGATCTTCTTTTGACCCTTTCTGGATGTCTGTGGAGCAACCTGCAGATAACGGCACAAGTCTACTTTCTACACTCAGTCAGGACATATATGATGGTGCAAGTCGGTACCGCAAAAAGCTGGCTCAGGAGGCTCAGGCTTTGGATTTTGATTCTTTACAACTGCCAACAGAGCTATCTGCAAACTCTAGCCAGCATATCCAGAATGAGATTCGGCAGTGGTTGGTGCAGAGGGCCAGCTGCCATCTCACATCATCGTGGGTTGACCTTGGAACGGTTTTCTGGCCAAGATGGGTAAGACACACAGACTGTGATGGGGCAAATACTGTCTGCTCCTGGCCACCTGGCATGGCATGCAGACAAGCACAGCTTACACAGATTAAACTGCTGGCCTGGCATTGCTGGATGAAGGACACTGGTTTGGGCTGGGCCACACAGCAATGTACCTGGAGGCAGGTACCCTACCCAGTAGTGGCAGCATGCAAGTGTACCTGTAAATGAGACTATCATATCAAAGCTACTATATACCTGCTTGTCATTAACATTCCTGTACTCACCCTCAAAAATATAATTATTTTAACAATTGTGAAATAAAATTGTTTTTATTGTATCAAAGTAATACTTAGACAACAGGGAGGCTCTTTCACAATGGACTTTGAATCTAGGAAGATGGTAATCTGGGATAGTTAGCCTGGGAAATTCAAACGTTCACAGAACTACAACTCCCAGCATCCATTGGCTAACTCAACAGTGTAGGATCTGTAGGTCTGTAGTTATATTACAGCTGGAAGGGCTTTTGCAAGTTCTTGGTGCTCCAAGGTCTGGCACAGTCCAGCAAGTCAAAATGGGTAAGTGTAGTCTGAAAATGGGGTAAAATCCAGGAAGATGGCATGGAAACACCATGACAACACAGAGAGTTGGTGGTGTTGTGGTTAGGGGAAGTTGAGTGGTGTAAAGTGGAGAGTAAAACTGTGGTTGTAGAAGGCGCATAGGTGTAGAGTGGGGCCCTAATAAAAATGAGCAATAAGATTTTGACAGACTGGTAAAAAAAGGGACAACTGCTAATTTTTGGAGGCTAAAATTAATTTGCTCTGGGACCCAGAAACATCTAATTGCATGCACGACTGGGGAAGTAAATGTGTTTTATAATAGAAATGTCTTCAGAGTGCACAACAAGTCTTAGACAGAGTTTCTAGGATAAGAGTGAAGGACATGGGGGGAACCCAAACATTTTTCTAATAAACAGGGACAATGTGACCTGTGACTGAAGGAAACTGTTAAACATGCACAGATATTGACATTCTAACACATGTAAGTTATATGTATAAATAGTGACACAGTTACACTGTCCCTGCTTGTAACAATAAATCAGCAGAAACACGGCTTCTCTCTTAATACAACACAATCACTTTGCCATGAAATTGCCCCAGGTTGTCAGATTTAAAATACATTTAAAATAGACACCAATTGTATTATTGTATGCATGTGTACAATTAGTGCAAAATCGTTCAGGTTTTCCTATGAGTTTAACAGCAAAGATTACACTCGCCTCACTCAGAAGCACAAAAACACACGGACGCGGGTTTAAAAATGACAGCAGTGACGTTTATTATTTGAACCCAGATCAATACTTAACATATTGGAAATTAATTCCATTAGGAGAGTCCTGTTGTATATAAATACTGAGGTTGCTTTTTCAATCTGTTAAATTAAGTTACTTTTGAATTCTCCTAGTACCAGTCACGTGCCTTCCGCTTCACTGGTTGGTATAGAGTTACTGTCGGCCCATTGTTGGTGGATTCAGGGTCCTGTGTTATTCAGGGTATGACGCCATGCTTGCGGCCAACCTCAGTGAACATTTGTACACAGTTATCAATGTCATCATCACTATGGGCAGTGGAAATCTGAACACGGATGCGAGCTTTGCCTTTCGGCACCACTGGGAAACTGAAGCCAATGACATAGATACCTGGAAAGCAGAATAATGTTATGTAATGTTAAAGGAGAAACAAACCCGTTTAAAAAAACCCTACCCTACATAGACCTCCTCCCTCCTTCCCCCCAGCCTAGCTGCCGCCCAGGCAAATGCCCCCAACTCGTCTTAGCCCTCCATGCAGATTCTGTCCAGCGGAGATCACGGCAGCCATCTTGTTCTCTTCAGTAATCTTCAGAAAGAGGCCGGTGAAATTGGGGCATGAACAGTTGGAGAAAATGTTTTGCAACAACTGCGCATGCGCCGAAACTCTCATTCTGAAGATTTCCATAGCGCGTGAAGATGGCACCAGTGAACTCATCTGGACAGAATCTGCATGAAGGGGTTAAGTAAAGACTAAGGGTAAGGTCACACCTGGAGATTCGAGGAGATTTAGTCGCCCCGCGACTAATCGCCTCTTCTTTGGGGTGAACTTCGGGCACTTTTTCATTATAGCAGGAAGAAAGAGTCACATAAAAGGACAGCTCTTTCCACACAAGGGTGTGTATTAGTGCATCATATAAGTGGGGAAAGGGAAGGTGGTGAATTTATAAACAAGAAAAAAAGTATATGTATGTTATAGAATGGGTAATGGTAAGCAACTTTTAATTTTTTTTTTTTTTTTTTTTATACTCTTTAAATGATTTGTCTTCTTCTGACTCGTTCCAGCTTTTAAATGGGGGTCACTGACCCCATCTTAAAACAAATGCTATGTAAGGCTGCAAATTTATTGGTATTACTCGTCTTTCTATCAAGGCCCTTTCCCATTCATATTCTAGTCTCTCAATTAGGTTGATGCACTGTTGCTAGGATATATGGACCCTAGCAACCAGATTACTAAAGCTGCAAACTGGAGAGCTGCTGAATAAAAAGCTAAATAACTCAAAAAATGTATTTATATGAAATTAAAATCAACTGCAAATTGTCTCAGAATATCAAGTTAATGGTGAACAACCCCTTATGAAAACAACAAGCACTGCAAATACATGTCAAATATCCTGTACTTTTAATAAACAAAGCATAAATGGAAGATTTAGGAAACTGGAGCAGAATGACACACTGTTTATGAGTAAGAGGGAACAGTGTGGAATAGAGTACGTTCTCCACCCTGACCTTTCACTTGTCAGTCACAATTACCAGAATCCTTAGAGAGACAGTCACAATAAAACTAGATACGTGCCCTTGGGTTCCTCTGTAGAATTTATCATATATTTATCATATAAAAAGTACAAAAAAGGATTGGACGATCGAATAAAAAAAGTTTCCTTGCATATAAACCAAGCAAACTGCATGCCACAAGAGATAATGCGCACACAAATTCACTGGCAGTTTGCCATTTTGAATGTATACTTTTCGGTTGTTCACTTAATTATACCTTTATTACTTTTCTGCCTTCTACATGTGCTCTTATCTAGTCCACAATCAGGGACTCCTACCTCTCTGCAGCAAGTCATCTGCCATCAGACTTGCCAGACGGGCATCTCCGAGCATCACAGGGCAAATGGGATGATCCTTCCCGGCAATGGTGAAACCTGCCTCTGTCATCTTAGTGCGGAATCTGCAAAGGGAGAACATTTCTTCTTTCTTGAGAAGTCCCAGTATTCAGAATGAGAGTGTATGAGTGAGTATACTGTATATATGTATTGCCCCTAAAGGAGACTCCAGGGCAATACTAGACATTCAGAGAAGACGTTAAAATGATAAAATCCTTCTGAAATTACTTATAATACACAAAAGCCATGAATATCTTGTAAATTATATCCTTATAAACGGTGAGTTCTGATGTCATCAGTTATAAACGGTAAGTTCTGATGTAATTTCTGTCACATGACTCGCTGAAATTTGTGTATTATAATAAATAAAGTACGCCCAGTTGTAAAATATGAGAATATTAGAAGTTACCCCAGAGTTCCATGACCTATATAAAAACACTCGGCCTTCGGCCTTGTGTTTTTATATGGTCATGAAACTCCTCTGTAACTTATAATATCCTTATATTTTACAAGAGGGGGTACTTTATTCACTATATATTAGATGAAGCAGTATTCATGGTCTAATACACCTCAATGTCATACTCTTAGGTCTAGAATGTTGGCTATTTCTCACCTCTTTGTCTTGGTGGCCACTGACTGCGCAATCTCATTACTTTCCATGAGAAGGTCCAGGGCTTTAGATGCGCTGCCCACAACAGCTGGTGGAAGGGTGTTTGAGAACAGGTATGGCCGAGAGCGCTGCCGAAGTAAATCAATCAAAGGCTTTGGGCCAGTAGTGTACCCACCTTGGATATAGAGGTAAAAGAGTCAGACTCATTCATTAAGGAAGAATAAACACATATTGTTACATGGTTCACATTTTAAATGGGTTGTTCACCTTTAAATTAATGTTTAATATGATGTAGAGAGTGATATTTAGGGATGCAGCGAATACAGGATTCGGCCTTTTTCAGCAGGATTCGGCCGAATCCTTCTGCCAGGCTGAACCGAATCATAATTTGCATATGCAAATTACGGGTGGGGAGAGAAATTGCGTGACTTTTTGTCAGAAAACAAGGAAGTAAAAAATGTTTTCCCCACCCCACCCATAATTTGCATATGCATTAGGGGTGGGATTCGGCCAAATCTTTCGCAAAGGATTCGGGGGTTCGGCCAAATCCAAAAATAGTGGATTCGGTGCATCCCTAGTGATAATTTAAGACAATCTGCAATTGATTTTCATTTTTTACTAGCTTTATATTCAGCAGCTCTCCGGTTTGCAATTTCAGCAATGTGGTTGCTAGGCTCAAAATTTGCCTAACAACTATGCTTTGATTTAAATAAGAGACTGAAATACAAATAGGCGAGGCCTGAATCTAAAAATAAAAAGTAGCAGTCACAATAAAATTTGTAGACTTACAGAGCATTCATTTTTGAATGGGGTCAGTGACCCCATTTGAAAGTTGGAAAGAGTCAAAAGAAGAAGGCAAATAATTCAAAAAGATAAAAAAATTTGTTTAAAATTAGCCATTCTATAACATACTAACATTGATACTGACACTAAAAATTTTAATTGTTAATCTACATCAAAAGTTACTTATAGGCCATGTTGATCGTTTTTCACTGATAGTTCTGCTTTTGTAAGTAATTGTCACTTGAAGTTCCTAAACCTGACGGTTTTGCCAACCCGACTGTCCCTTCTTAACCTGTCAGTTAGAGTTGCTAATACTGGAGCTCAAATATGGCAGCCCCCTCATAGAGGAACAGGGTAGTAATAAAGGTAATGTAAAAGCATCAGGCAAATACTTTTATGGCAAAATTATAAATAGCATTCAAAGATAATGTTATGATGGTCATTTTTTGATGTCCGTATCTCTTTAAGGTGAACCACCCCTTTAGCTGTATGAGATATAATGTCATTCTAACTCAAAACGAAAGGAGTGAAGGAAAACTAGATACGCATATTTCTGAGGTAGTATTATGTAGGCAGCGGGGAACAATGCAGGGCAGTTTAAGACACTTTCATATTAAAGCTCATCTGGCGTTGGTCTAAGGTTCTTTATGTCAATATACCCTTTATATTTTTTTTCGCTTAAGTCATCTTTGCAGACAAAGAAATTATATACAGGTATGGGAGCTGTTATCTAGACCGCTCAGGCGTTTTCTGGATAATGGATCTTCCCATAATTTGGATCTTCATACCTTAAGTCTACTATAAAATCCTGTAAACATTAAATAAACCCAATAGGCTGGTTTTTCTTCCAATAAGGATTAATTATATCTTAGTATGGATCAAGTATAAAAGGTACTGTTTTATTATTACAGAGAAAAAAGAAATCACTTTAAAAGAAATTTGGATTATTTGGATAAAATGGAGTCTGCCATTCCGTAATTCTGAGCTTTCTGGATAGCAGGTTTCCGGATAATGGATCCCATACCTGTACAATAGTCTGGTAGGTTCTCATTTGAATATCCTGCAAATAATTATAAATGTATAAAGATATCGATTTGTATTCCAAATAGATTGATACAAATTCTTTGCTGGCGTCTCAGTATCCTCAGTCTGTGTGCAGTGACTCATGGGAAGGCTTCTGTGGTGTCATTTTGTGCGAGCAAGATAAAGGGACGCCAGAAAAACAGAAGGGTGTGGCGTAAGGGGGGGAAATAGAGTACAGAATGGTTTAAGAATGCTCAAGGTACTTAGAATATCGTTATATAGGAACATATCAAAACAAATGCAACAATGAACCATACAAATGATACACTTCATTAGGATCCATCTTATACTGTTGACAGTGCATTATAATAGAACAGTTCTGCCTCATGTGGTAATTATTGAGAGAAAGCCAAAAAATGGTTAGTGGTAGAAATAACTTGGTGCCCTCTGACCTGCAGCTCCTCCCAGTGCTTTTCCAAGGGTAGAATTCACAATTGTCACTTGATCCATGACTCCGAGAAGCTCATCTGTGCCCCTGTGAGGAGTGTAAAGAAGCAAATCCTAGTTACCAACTTTTAGCCAAACATTTTTCTTGAATGTAATAAGCTACAAAAGCAAAAATACAGTAAGCTTAGTTCCTTTTCAACTCCTTACCTGCCATTTGGTCCCATAAAGCCTGTAGAGTGACACTCATCTATGAAGACTAAGGCATTGTAGCGTTTGGCCAAATCACAAATCTCACGAAGAGGTGCGATATCTCCATCCATAGAAAAGACCCCATCTGTGGCAATGAGACGCAAGCGGTGCTTCTGGATATAGGGAAGAATGGGGAAAAAAAAAAATCATCTCTATCACAAGGTAGGAATTTGTATAAAGTTGCACAAATGCAGTGATCAGCACACACATATGGAGTGCAAGCATAAAATGTGAAGGGCTCTCTTTTGTGGTGTGACTGTGCCTCTGATTCTGGTGACCTTGCGGCTGTTGCCTCTCGAGCAGGACAATATAAAACGGACATGATTCTGCAGTGCATTTTACACTGAGCTGGATCTCCATACATATATACTGTACATGGCATGTACATGCATTTTAATTTTAAGCTGATAGATTGTTAACTAATTATCCAGGACAAATGCCATGATATGTGAACCTAACTCCAAAACCATGGAAACAGCTCCTTACGCTGAATACCTTCAATGAATAGTAGTATCCCTGAATTTACTTCATCCTATTTATTTGGTCACTGTTCTATTTTTCTAATAACCTTTACTATATATAATAAACTTTACTTTCTATGTATTTCTGTTTTGTTAAAAAAATATGAATACAAACATTGTGGAAAAAGAATATGACCTTATTATAATTTGATCTAATTCTGAGGCTATAAATTGTTGGAGAGATCAGGTGTAGGCAACATGCCACCCTTTTCTTACAGCAGATTATAAGAAACATTTTTATGGTAGCAGCCCATGCCCAGGGCCAACCACATAGTACAAATGAAAGGGACCACCAAGACAGGTTATGCAAATTTACACCTGCACAATGCATTGTTCTCTTGTAGGACTAGGTCTCATTTTGGAAACTGGGGCCCATTTATTCTACCGCTAAGCTTAATAATTAATTGAATTAATAGATATCCAATGGCACTTAAACCAACATGCCTGATCTGGGTTGTCACGTGAACTCAGTCCTAAGTCCTACATCCCTTCTGGTTACAAAAGCAAGTTCGGCAAGAAAGATAGGAGAGTTACGTAGATGCGGAAGTGACGCACAATGAAATGCGCAACAGCTGTAGGATCTCACAAAAAGGGTATTTAATGACACGTGCCCGGCACTTATGCCCCTGAAGAAGCCGAATCTTCAGCGAAAAGCGTAGGACGGCTGCATAGGTGGACTGGGGTACAAGCTCCCACTCGTTCCCCACGTAGATAGGTAGAATTGGTGCTGGGGAATTGAATGGAAGGGTACTGTGGTAGACATCCTGATAACTGCATTAAGCAGTAGTTCTCTTCCTGATGCTTATAGTTTTTTATTTATATGTGTTTTAGGGACATGGTCCCACACTGCTTCCAAGCTATAGGAAGAGTGCACCGTTTTGTTTGGTAGTGTGCATACCGTTATACCTTTTTATTAACATTCATTATAAAAAGTTACGTTTTACGTTTCCTATCTGATCTCAGATCCACTGACTGGTTAGCTGGAAGCACAGTGGCATTGCATGGCCTATATGTAATGTAACCGGTGTTACTTCAAAATGAATGTATATAGTGTAAATTATTAACAAGAACCTGCGGATCCAAGTCATACACCGTACATAAATTGAAGGGACTCGCACACATATATTTATCCCTTCTGGTTACTCTAATCTGACTGCATCAAGAAAAAGCCTTCAGGATGCAGAAAGTACATAAATCTGTCTTATGACTACCTCTTGATTCCATGGTCCACCCATGTACTAAGAGAAAGGAAATGCCTGTCTGTTTGGCCATACCCACTGCTAGCACCACCAGCAGCTGCAAGGAACAAAATGACCAATGCAACAGCAGAGATAGTCTCCGATTACCTTGCAACCTCTTAAACACTTGGTACACAAACTTATGCTATGCCAGCGTTTGAACCTAATATTTTAGCCCGTCATTTGCACAAATGGAAATCTGTCACCAACAGAGAAAGGCTGATTCTTTAATGCAAATGGCAGGTTGCATGGCCTCTTCTCCCTCAGCTGATGAATGCAGGTGCAGAATATGCCTTGTATGCTATAAACCTTAGCAGCAAATGTATTTATGACACCAAGGTATTTATTTAAAGGCACCTGACAGCCCATGCCTACAGTGGCATCTAAAGGGGCAGCCCACAGGTGCTTACATATTAATAGAAAATCACACACCAACAACAACAAAAAGTAACTTGCAGCTAAATCCACATTCAGATAATGACGGCAGGTACCCCCCTCTTTCGTGATAAGCTAATGTGCAGACAGTTGGCAGCGCTAAGGGCAGCACCAGACAAACGCTGCCCTGAAGTGACCCATATGTTTGTTTTCCTGTGTAGCTTCATTATCAAGTATTGTTAATTGATTGATAATTGATAGCAGTGATTTCTCTTTTGTCACTTTTCTACTACTCCTGTGTGTCATTTATAGCCCATGGCATTTCCCATTTCCCAGACATTTTAAGTACAGTACACACAGACTTTGCACACACGTTCTCTACAGTACATGTAACTGCCTGGCTGCTAAGGTCAATTAGGAGCAACTGCAAACAGTGGCAGAATAACTGTTTACACAAGTTTGTGGGCTGATTCTATAGGGAAGGAATGCACTGCCCTGCTGTAATAGGATCACAGTGAATTACTTATGCATAATATCAGTAAACCACTGGCAAATATGGTGGGGCAATATTAATGAAGCATAATAATACTTATAATAATAGCTGATTTGTATACTGTACGGAAAAACCATGAGACACATTGGCATATGTAAGAGATTTTAAAAGGGGAACCTAAAATATTTATTAAAAAAAAACTTTGCACACAAGTACCTGTGATTGTTAATTTATGTGCCACAGTGATACATACCTGTGCATCCTTAAGCTTGGCTTCTAAATCATCTAGGTCCATGTGCTTATAGCGGTATTTATTGGCTTTGCATAGGCGGATACCATCTATGATTGAGGCATGGTTCAACTCATCGGATAACACTGCATCTTCAGGGGACAGAAGAGCCTGACAAGAGAGGGGACAACAGGTAAGTAATCAGCAGTACTAATGCTCCACCAGCCACTGAAATCCCATCTAAATACACTCATATCAGTTACCTGCCACTCAAAACTTGTAGCAAGTACATTGCATTTAAACATCATGAGGCTTAAACCAGTCCCGCTACTGATGCCCTTGCCCCCTGCATCATCCATATGAAAAAAAGAGTCTACACTGAAAAATGCTGGACATTGCCCCAATATCCTTGTGAGTTTCATTGATGATGTTTAAGTCACAAGGGTGTACATCATCGCCAGTGGCGTAACCAGGGCAGCCATCAGGGGGGGACAGGGGGGAGAGTTGTAGGGGGCCCGAGGGTAAGGGGGGCTCGCCACGCCACACTTACTTGATTAGCCGGGCCCCCCATCTTTCTGAGAGCTGCTGACTTCGGGAAGGCATGGACGTTTAAGGGACCCTGGCCACCAGTTTTCTTAAAATGGGGGGGGGCCCTGGCCACCAATTTTTTTTTTCATGTGCGGTCCAAGCCACCAATATTTTTTAATGGGGGGGGGCTTGGCCACAAATGTTTTTTTATGGGGGGCCCTGACAACCAATATCTTTTTATTTTTTATTAATATGTGGAAACCCTAGCCACCAATATTTTTTTGTTTTTGTACTGTGTGGTGGGGGGCGGACATGTGGGGTGGCAGACCTGTAGGTGGGGCTTGCGGTGGGCGCAGCCCAGGGGGCCCAGGAAATTTTGTCGTATGGGGCCCTGCAATTTCTGATGGCGGTCCTGTGCGTAACTCGAGAGCGCCGTGCTGCCCCCCTGCAAAAAAATCTTCATAGGGGCCCAGCGAACTCTGATCCCCATCCTCCCACCCGGACTCAACCCACTCTACATCGACTCCGCCCACTCCCCTCCTGGACTCCGCCCACTCTACACCCTGTGCTGACTTGCACTCTGCTTCCCCGCCGCAGATAAGGGAGGGGCTGAGGAAGGGGGATTCTTGTTAGCTATAAAGGAAGCAGCTGCAGGTTCTGCTTTCTCTAGTTACACCACTGATCATTGTTCATCTATAGAAGAAACTATATAACTGCAATCTGCAGGTTATACTACCCTTTCAAAACTGATCCGAGTGTTAGTACTACAGGTATGGGACCAGTTATCCAGAATGCTCGGGAGCTGGGGGTTTCCAGATCATGGAATTTGGATTTAGTTTGCTGCACACCCACCACTAATTTACCACCGTGTATTGTTTTAATAAAGCCGCTATTTGATATCACCACTTTGGCCTCCTGTGGATAAGTCTGTCAGCGCTGCGAGCAAGCAATATTCCTGTGCATTCAAATTATCGGACGAAGTAACCGAGGTCCCGCGATACGAGGTGAGGCACCTGGTGAGGGTGAGCTCCACCATTAACGCTTCTCTAATACAATCTAGCATGGAATTTGGATCTTCATTTCTTAAAGGAACAGTAACATCAAAAATGAAAGTGTTTTAAAGTAATAAGAATATAATGTAGTGTTGCCCTGCACTGGTAAAACTGATGTGTTTGCTTTAGAAAAACTACTATTGTTTATATAAATAAGCTGCTGTGTAGCAATGGGGGCAGCCATTCAAAGGAGAAAAGACTCAAGTTACACAGCACAAAAGCTCTGTAGAACATAATGGTGTTATCCGTTATCCACTATTTAATCTGTGGCATTTAAGCAGGCTATAGACGCACAGATCCTCGATTCGTCCGATTTTCGGATCATGTGTGGAGAGTGCCGACATTTTTCGTCCGGCGGAGATCGGTCATTTGGTCAATCGGATAGGTTTGATTTTGACCCGACCGATCCTGCCGGAGCCCATTGCACATCGTAATCGGATCGTACGGCCATATGGCCAAAGGTTCAGATTACCTCCGATATAGCCATGCTCATTAATGGCATATCGGGGAAAGATCCGATCGTTTGGCAATGTCGCCAAACGAGTGGATCTTTGCATCTATGGCCACCTTTAGTCTTTTTCAGTTTCTGCCATTGCTACACAGCAGTTGTTTATATGAACTATAGTAGTGTTTCTGAAGCAAAAACGTCAGTTTTACCAGTGTAGGGCAACACTGCATTATCTTATTACTTTAAAACACTTTCATTTATTGGTGTTACTGTTCCTTTAAGTCTACTATAAAATCTAGTTAACATTTATATAAACCCAATAGGCTGATTCTGCTTCCAATAAGGATTAATTATATCTTAGTTGGGATCGAGAAAAAGGTACTGTTTTATTATTACAGAGAAAAAGCAAATCATTTTTAAAAATGTGGATTATTTGGATAAAATGGAGTCTATGGGAGACGGCCTTTCCGTAATTCAGAGCTTTCTGGATAACGGATACCATACCTTACTGGGAAAGTAGGAACAAGATTCTTTTAGCAGAAATCTGCTCTAAGGCACCCCAGCCCAGTAACACATGATGATATGATGGGCAGAGTGAGCTGCCGGAGCAGTGCCTTCTGGGCTGGGAGATGTGCCATATTTACACATGTCATAGTACAAATAAAAACTGTACTCCAGGGATTGTGCAGCCTCAGCCACTTTTCCACACTTAAGGAACCTTGGTAGTGGGAATATTTACTATAGATCATCTTTTTAGAAGATAGGCTTCACCCACTAAATTCTCAAATGAGTGAAATTTAAAATTAGAATTAAGAACTGCCTTTTCCCTACATGTACCTTTTACGGAGGTAAAAATGAATACATATAAACATCAATAAATAGATTACCTCAAATATACCAGCATTGGCATCAAAGCAGCTAATATACAAGATGGCATCTTCTCTCTGGTGGAACCGAGCAATCTTCTCCTCTAGACTCTTATGAATGTTCTGAGTGAGGTAAACAAATTCTCCGTCAAAGTGTGTTTCAAGGTGCTACCCCATAAAAGTCCACTAAACAGTGTGTACAAATAAAGAGAAATATTCCTTTTTTTTCTAGGAGGGTAACTTCATGCCCACACACCAGAGTATATTAACCATCTTTGTATTGGGCACCTTTATCACCCTTACAGGCCTTCTCCGAACGCCATCCATCTCACCTGTGTCCCACAGATAAATCTCACTGAGCTGAGCCCGGCTCCAAACTCCTCTAGTGTCTCACATGCAGCACGGATGACCTCAGGATGACTGGAAAGGCCCAAGTAGTTGTTGGCACAGAAGTTCAAGATACCTAGAAAATATAAATACATAAGGTAAGGAGAAGGTTAACACCTGTAATGGACCAACACAACACTTAGAAGGTTATTTATCAAAATCCAAATTTTTCTGATTATTTAATAAAAAAAAAAAAAAGTCAGACCAAACTAGAATCCACAATTGATTATTAAAAAATCTCCATTTAATCGGATTCTTCTGGTCGACAATGTCGCCGAACTGCCTCTGCGCGTCTTCCCATCCGCTATAATGAAAAGTCGGCTGCGCTAAAGCACACACGGCACTGCGTTTTGAGATTGTCGCCCAGAAAAAGAGCCGATTAGTCGCCAGGCGACAAAATCTCCCAGAATATCCTAGTGTGAACTAACCCTTACAGTATATACAACCATGGAAGGTCTGAGATGGAGGATTTTCAGATTCAGACTTTTTCCATCCTCGGGGTATAGTAAATCTAGAAAAACTGGAGTTTTGTTTTCCCACTAAAAATTTGGATTTTATAGTAAAAAAAAAACTTTTCAAGTTTTTGGCATTCGGACTTTAATAAATAACCCCCTTACAATAGGTATACAGTTATGCAGAAAGTTAATAGGTTAAAGAGAAAGCACTAATGTGTATATTTACAGAAGGCTAATGGTAAACTATTCTCTATAATTAGGACGTTTGCTCATTTGATTATTAAAAATGTTCAACAATACATATTGACTTCAGTCGCGGAATTTATCATAAACTATATTTTAAGATTTTATACTAATCTGTATGTCACTATGAAGGGATGGTTTACTTGAACGGACACCTTTAATAAAATACTGATCAAACATTAGTTTATAAGGGGGGGTGTAAATTAAGATGGTTTATAGGAACCATAGTTGTCATTTACTCTAGAGATCATTCACCAACGCTGGGAAAATATGCACCTGAGTGGGCAATAGTCCGTGCCCGATTTAGTGGACGAGTGCCCGAGGGCGCACGGTCCTGTAGCGCGGCAGTTCGGTCCTACCGCCTGCCCACATACTCCCCTCCCCGCCAGCACCAGAGTGCTGGGGAGCTCTGCTCCCCGGAAAATGGCTGGGCAGCATGCCACCCCTAATATTTTTCCGCCCTCCTGTGCAGGAGGCTGTGGCTCTTCTTCAACTACCGAAGCACCATGCACTGAAATGGTCAAAGCTGCCTGATCCCCGAACCGACAGAATTGCTGGTATCTCATGCATGCATAGATAATCATACAAAACTTTAGGGGTCATTTAGGGCTATAGGGGGCTCAAGTGCAAGAGAACTAAGGGCTGCAAGTGCTCATTCTGGAAGGAGTATCATCCTCCTGCTACCTAACATAAGGTGGCCATACACGGAGAGATCCGCTCACCTCGAGCAATATCGGGCTGATCCGACCTAGGGCCCAACGATCGGATCTTAACGAACAGGAGGTCGGATCACTGGACCACATCAACGAACAGATGCGGCCGCAATCCGACGGGATTTTTAGTCCCATCTGATCGAGATCTGCCCGACTTTTGGCCAGATCTCGATCAGGGAAGCCCGTCGGGAGGCCCCCTTACACGGGCCAATAAGCTGCCGACTCGGTCTGTTGGCAGCCCGTGTATGGCCACCTATAGACAGCAATCCATTCAGGGTGCAGTCCTTAAGGTGGCCATAGACGCACCGATAATATTGTACAAACATTTTTGTACAACATCCATTGCGTGTATGGTAGGAGACGAGCCGGCAGAAGACTTGGATATCGGTCGGCTCATCAATGGGGCTGGCCAGAAAATTTTGATTGGGCACCTTTGAAGGCATCAGCCATTATTGGAGCTGAATCGTCAGATACAGAAGAATTCTATTGTTTCTACCTGTATAGCAGCTGTACACGTGTATTGAAACGAACGATTTTTCCTGGAAACATCTTTTCCATGAAAGCTCATAATTGTAACATCTATGGCCACCTTTAGGCCTGCGGCTATATGATCACACATGCACAGGCTGTCCTGGGTGTACGACAGTCAGGGAATGGGCAGAGAGTGGTGTCGCTGGTTCTACTACTACTGGCAAAAACAGCAAAAACTGACTTTAATTGCAGTGATCTGAGCATTTCAGATATGGCACTGGAATAGCTTCCTTCATGGCAAATGGTTGAGCAAGAGTCTGTGAAAGTAGCAGCCAACTAGCTTGGTGCTTTCATGAGATTCTCCCTGAGCCAAGGATACTGTAAGTCCACGTGTTAGTGGGTGGCGTCTGAGCTACGTGACAGCTGTCCTTTGGCATCATTTCAAGCCCCCAGTCAGACGGGAGGAGCAGACTAAATCCCAGGAAAAGGAAAGCAGAACCCTGTGTGTGTGTGTCAGTGGAACAGAATATGACCAGACCACAAGGTTTTGCAACAAAAGTAAATATTTACGGTATATGGAAACCCTTCCAATTACAGTATTAGTTCTGTAATAGCAATGTCACACATATGAAAAATGCTTTTAAAACTATAAGGTTTTCTCCCTCTAAACTTCCCACACATCTTTCCCTGTTCCCTTCTAATAACGTAAGATGTAAAATGATTTGCAGTTCAGTGCCATTCACAGATATATATATTTTATCCCATGCTGTGCAAGACCGTGACAGGTAAAAGCAAAGCCCTGAAAAAGGTTTTCTCTGGCGCTAATTCCAGCTGCTGGAATGCTGATTAAGGCGGTTTAACAAATAGACAAGAGTAGCAATTTACTAATGTCCACCAGAACAGGTGACCTATAACTCGAAGTTGAGGAATCCCCCAGAAATTGCAGGGGTTGTTTACAGTCAAAACATTTTAGACACTTTATGTCTAAACATAACTTTATGAACTTTATGTTTTTGTCTCTGGAGTTTTAGTGTGGCAGCTCAGTGATCCAGGTGCAGATTCTGAACGGTTACAATTTTTTACATTAGTTGATACATGTTTCTGCAGCAAATGTTGACTATTAGCAACTATTGTATCAATTCTAACAACTGCCTTTAGGGTCTGGCCACACGAGCAGATTCTGGGAGATTAGTCGCCCCAGTGACAAATCTCCTCTTCTTCGGGGCGACAATCTCCCCGAACTGCCGTCCCCTTGCCCTCCACCGGCTAAAATGAAAATTGCCCGGGCGAAGGCACACGCTGCTTCGTTTTCCGAAGCCGCCCGAAGTTTCCTCGTGAGGCAAGTTCACAAAAGGCCGTATGTGCCTTCCCCCAGGTGATTTTCATTTTAGCCGGCGGAGGACAGGGGGAAGGCAGTTCAGGGAGATTGCCGCCCTGAAGAAGAGATTTGTCACAGTGTAACACAACATATATTAATATAAACAATATAAAATGAGTAAATCATTATAATATTATACATTTTTAAAAAATGAATGAAATGAATTCCATATTACATTGGCACAAACCGACCCTAGCCTGCCCCAAAGCTGACTTCTGGCTTCCATTTATAGACCGGCGCTGACGCATCAATGATGTCACAAAAGGGGAGGGGTAATCAGGAGCGCGTCTAGAAAAAAGGAAGTCTGAAGCCAGCAGTGCAAAAGGGGGTGTGAGGTCGGCCCAAGCCTGTCTGACCTGCGGGTATCGGGCCGGCTGCACATCACTAGCACAAACTGCTCTAGAAGTGATATATCTAGTTTAAGAAATAACTTCTGGAGCAGGTTAATTGTCCTTCAATTAACTGTAAAAGGCTAGACCCACTGGTTAAACAAACATGAGTTCAATGAATAAAGCTTGTTCTGAACATCGTTTTTCTTTAAATTGAGGGCAAACACAGGGAGACTGAAGCCCATCTATGTTTGGCCCTTATGAGGTAGATCATTAGATTACCAATGTGCAGATACTTCCCCTGCTTAACGGACATGGTGTCTTTATAGTTTCCATTAAATAAGGAGGTATACTGTCCTTTAATAACCTTTTGTTTTATCGGCAGATAGAATTCTTGTTGGTGAATTGGTTTCCATGTGTATTTATGATTTCTTTTTAATATTTAGAGAAAACTAGGGGGCACAGTGGGGCAGCTTTATAGTTGAATTTAGGGTAGGACTCCACGAGCGATTTTGTCACGATCCGAGGCGCTTTGACCAAACGCATGCGAATTGTCGCATGCAACAAAAATAAGGTAAGAGATAGAATTGTCGTATGGTGTAGCAGCATTGATCTGACACGATCCGACTGTTGGATGCTGCGTCTGCATCCAACAGTCGTGACGCGTCGGATGAACGCTGCGACACAATGCGACAATTCTATCTCTCCCCTTATTTTTGTTGCATGCATTTTGTCGCAGCACGTCGGATCGCAACAAAATCGATTGTGGAGTCCTACTCTAAGTGTGCCTTTAATGGGGGTGATTTGCTGTCTCCTACTGGTTATACAAATGAAAATGCCAGTTTTGAGGGGATTGTTGCCTTAAAATATGGACTAGAGCAAATTTAACAACTGCCTGATGAAGCACTGGTGCTGCACAAGGAGCTTAGCAAGCACGTAAGCTGTAATATCTGTGGGCTTTTTTTTTTTTGCCAGTATGCTCTTTATCTGGTTAGTAATAAATGTAGTTTTTGTCACTGGATCCATTTTAATTTTCTAGACAGAAGCTCTGGTAAAAGAAAGCATGTACATAACAGAATTTATGGAACTTAACTGATTTCCAGGAAACAAATGGATGCATCAATAGAAAACAAAAGCTAGCTGTGATTCCTTTCCACTTTCCGTGTGTCTGGACTACTACCTGGTCTTTAAAGATCGGTGTTTCCTTAAGGGTGTACTAAACAAAGGCAAAATGTATTCCAACTTTA